>NW_024729567.1:0-20088 GCF_018991925.1 Homarus americanus | reverse complement strand
TAAAGAGTATTGTGTGACATAGTGGGTTGGGGGAGGGTAGGGTGAGGGTGGATAGGTAGAGAGTATTGTGTGACATAGTGGGGGGGTGAGGGTAGGGTGAGGGTGGATAGGTAGAGTGTATTGTGTGACATAGTGGGGGGGTGGGTGAGGGTTGGAGGGTGGGGGGAGGGTAGGGTGAGGGTGGATAGGTAGAGAGTATTGTGTGACATAGTGGGGGGGAGGATAAGGTAACATATGGGAGAGGTGTGTGTGTGTGTGTGCGTGTGTGTGTGTGTGTGTGTGTGTGAGTGTGTGTGTCTGTGTGTGTCTGTGTGTGTGTCTGTCTGTCTGTCTGTGCGTGCACAGTATGTATGTTATAGTGTGTATGTGTGTATTAATCATGCAGAGGGCCTTTTCCTTCAATTGATTTTAAAACATCAATTAATCTCAAGTACCTTAAGGCAACTCACACTCTAATAACATAACCAATATCTATCACAGTATTTCAGTAAATCATTATTATATAAATATTTAGTAAGTTTTTTATTTTTCATTTTATATTTTTAATTTTATTTCTGTATTCAATATATTTTATTTTTAGATATTATTTTTCATTATCACAAGTGGACAAATATCACACAAATTTATATTGTAATTCTTAATTTCATAAATTTTAACTAATACATTCGGTTATTTTTCACTATGATAAAATATTGTCAATAACATCTAAACGGAGGCCATTTTAGGTTCATATATCAATAAAATATATTAAACAAACATAGAATTCTTATAAAATTTAATAAAACAAAATTAAAATGGTATTCAAATTATTTATTAACAATATATATGACAACGGGAAGAATTTTAAAACGAAAGCATCTCTGTCGGCCATCTTGGATTTCTTACCCACTATACTAATCATTAACTCCAGGTTATATAAACGTGAAGGTGTTTATATAACTTCCCCTACCCTAATATAAATGTGTTTTTTGGGGGAATTATTGACCTGGATACTGTTTGGTGTTTGACTGTATACATGTTTGTTTGGATCCAATACTCACTACTACAACTTGTATTTGACTGTATAAGTATGATTGTATGAATGTAGTGCTCTTATTAGTATCTGAATTACGTGTTTGTCTGTCTAAATACATCCACTTGAGTACGATAGCTCTCTGTGACAATATAAACATTTGTCACAATAGAGTAATCGTGTCCGGTTGAATGTTAGTATCCAGAATGCTTTTTGTATCCGTTGTTTTAAAAGAGTAATTTATCTTCTACAGGATTCAGGTCAAGCCGCTGTTGTTGTAAAGTGTTTGAGTTGTAAAAAAGTGTAAATGTGTGTGTGTGTGGTTTTGTTTAGGTGTAAACCAGTATTTTGGGGGTTTACAGCTGTGGTTTGTAATGGTTTATAGCTGTGGTTTGAAATGGTTTACAGCTGTGGATTGAAATGGTTTACAGTTGTAGTTTGAAATGGTTTACAGCTGTGGTTTGTAATGGTTGGTTAAAGCAATATTCACCACATTAAACTCCCCACAGTAAACTCTACCACACCACACTCCCCTCCCTCCCCACAACTCAGTTAAACTTCAACAAACAAAGGCTGTACATTGAGGCAGAAGAACCAAGGAAATAAATTTTGGTAATTTATTGTCATCATTAAAGAAATCTGAACTTTTTTATGTTAATGCAGGAGGAAGCACAAGGGACTGTAGGTGTTTGTGCTTGTGGTAATGTGAGTACTGTTTGTGGTAATTTGAGTACTGTTTGGGGAGACTTGAGTACTTTTTGTGGTCTTGAGTACTGTTTGTGACGATTTTGAGTACTAATTGTTTGTAGTAGTAGAGCGTAAATTAACAATACGGACACAGAAGAGAGAGAGAGAGGAAAAGTGAATAATGGCTTCTGCCATTAGCGCCCCCACCCCTGCGCCAGCTAAAGGATCCTGCAATTATCAACAATCGTTGGCTCTTCCTCCAGGACAAACAACAAAGTAGGAAAGCTTTATTGAGTTAAGATAGAGCGAAATATATGTACTGAGGACAAATCTTTTACGTAAACCTGAAATAAACAAGAAGAAATTATATACAAGTGGAAGATTTTCTTACATATGAATGATATTAGAGTAATGAGGTATTTTTTTTCTATTGTTAAAACTGAATGAAATTGGTGAGACTTAAGAAATTATTTGGGAATGTGAATCTAGACACGTATGATATGATGAAATTTAAAATCCAGTGAGAAATTCTTAGCTCGTGAAGAAATTTGGAAAATCTATCGAAGGAAATATTGTTAATGAAGCAAGTAAAAAAAAATAAATAAAAAAATCCATTGGGAAAGTCCTCACATAATGAAGACAAAATAAAACTCAAAACGAAGAACGAAAATCCCTTCACAATTCGAACCAAATCCAGCACCTAAATCCCACAAAACCCCATAAAACCCCATAAATCCCTTCAAATCCCCTCCTCCAAATCCCCCCCAAATCCCACAACACATCAACATCTCCAGTTAACCCCAAATCACCAACTACACTGTCCATCACAATCTTCCTCGTAATCATCTTAAACCGTAAAAAAAACAAATGATAGAAGATCTTACTTAATACTTTAAACTAAAACATTACCAAATTTACTCGTGGTAACTGGGTAATGTAGGAAATTACTTAGGGATTAGCCGAGGGATGGTTGAGAGAAGGAGGTGGTAGTGGTAGTCAGTGGCGGCTCGTGCATAGGGCTGCAGAGCTGCAGTCCCCCCAGACACTCACTGCCAGGCGTATGATTCCTTTAGAGAGACAGCTGAATAATACACTACCAACAAATATATCATTTTATATGTTATTTAAATATTTTCAATACGTTGCTAAGTGAATATTCATTAAAATCAGACCAAAATTTAAGTTACTTTCATAGTTGCTGTCAATGCTGTACGATTCATGTCTGTTATTAATTGGCGCCGCCGCCGCACCACTTCTGGAGACAATGAGCTGCACTTGAAGCAGCTCAGTCTCGTACAACGTGTTTACATTGCGTGTGGACGGTGTGGTTAAATCATGCTTTCTTTAATTACCCTTTGACGATGGAAAATCGAGTGAAGTATTTGCAAAACATCAACTTTTCCCAGCTGACATTAAATGAAAAGACTGAAATCAAAGCAAGAGGAAGACCCACACCAGTTTTATCCATTCAACAGAACAGTACAAGCAGGAACAAAGAATATACACGCCAGTTTAACATCAGTGTTTATCAGAAATGTGAATGGCTCTGTGGTTGTGATGAGGCAAATACTTTATTCTGCTTTCCATGCTTATTGTTTGGTGGGGACTCGGCATGGACGAAAAGTGGTGTGACTGACTTGAGGCATTTGCCACAGAAAATAGTGAAACATGAGCAGTCAGCCAAACATATGAATAACATGATTAATTTATCGTTGCTGGGTAAAGTGAACATTGCACCTCGGCCATCCCTTCTACCACCAACACTACTACCATGCCCTGGGAATTCGTGGACATCAACTACAACTCATACCTGAGGTAGGTCAAATTTGTGTATCCTACTGTTGAGTGAGGCTTGCAGTCCCTCCATTTTATTTTTCACGAGCCGCCACTGGTGGTAGTATTTGGTTGAGGTGGTGGTAGTCTTTGGGAGAGGGAAGGTGGTGGTGGTGGTAGTAGTGGTAGTAATCCCGTGGTCTTATTCCTCAAGTCTTTAACTGGATACATAATTAGGTACTAAGACTGTCCTTGGACGTCACATACACACACACGCACACAAACACACACAAACACACGTACAAGGAGAGAGAGAGAGAGAGAGAGAGAGAGAGAGAGAGAGAGAGAGAGATGCATCACCCAACACCAACCATCCCGGGACCCAGGCTACAAAACCCTACGGTCCCAGGCTGCCACGTTTCACTTACTCTGCCTGCCCGCCCTCCACTCACATATACCCAACACCTATTGGTAAAGTAATGACCAAGGAACACTCTACAATATAGTTTTATTCTCCACATATAAAGCTAATTATTACTCTAACTAATTATAGGAATTAATGATCGTATTTAAAATATTTTAGGCTTTTTAACATGGTCTCCGATGTCGGTGTAATTCTTCAACATGGGAACTTATGTTTACACTAAGAGTAGCGTATGTTTGTATGTCCTTAATTGTGTTTATGTTTCAATTTTAATTAACAATATAATTTTAAAATGATGATTGCTTGATAATTAATAAGAATATATGAGTTAATTATTGTTGATTAGGAAAGAGTTAAATGAGGAGTTAAATTAAATAGTAAAAATAAAAGAATTATGTCCTGTATATAATAATTTGTAAGTTTATAGAAATAAGTTAGACATAATAAGAGCTTAATTATACCTTAAAATGAAGTCTTCCGTCGTTCAAGTACTAAAACAGTACTTGATTGATATAAATATTTAAGAAAAAGACTTAGCTACCCGGAGTTAATTATCGCTTGTTAATGTCATCACAGAGTAGTTACGTCTGATTCATGTCTTGCTTATGAGAGACATTATTCATTTAAAGAGAGCTAGATACTGACTAGAATCTTATCTTTCTTTTATAACCACTTGAGAGATAGTTTCATTCTCTTTGTCAATATTATCTCCAAGAATTGTACGTTTATTTTACCATTAACTAGGAATAATGACAACGATTCCTTTTATGTGTTTTTTTTCTATTCGTTATTAACCCCATTAACCATTCATAAAGGTAACACAGGTAGATATATATTCTCACCTGTCTAATGAAGGTGTAGCTTGTGTTCATTGACCTCTTAGAATCCACCTTTGTGTCGTTATTAAGAGAATCAGTTATATACTTTCTCACATCTTCAGGTAGAGATGCAAATTAGGGCATTAACCAGTTAGGACATTATTTATTTACCATAATCAACAGATAAGAGTCGATCTCATTAACTCTCATTAACTTACCTGTGTGGATGTTGGTCTTAATTAACCTTGACCTAATTATAACGAGGTGAATAATGGATTCTTGAGGTCAGGTCATCTTGGTACTGAGTACATGAGAGGGATAAAGTATATGTATGTATGTATGTATGTATGTATGTATGTATAAGGACACACACAATAAAAACAATAGACTCGAATTTCCTACTTTTATTATTGATCATTTTTAACAACATTTATTGCTTCTCTGGTCACCTGTTATCACTAAGATCAAAGCTTGTATGATACACGTTAATAACCCGCTGTATACAAGACCAAAACAGGCGGGGAGGAGATATATTCCACAAAACGTAAACAGATTAAAAATTTGTTCTAAAATAAAGCTTACAGTGTGATAGGATACGGTATTGGTGTGTTATTTAGTGTTAATTATGAAGAAATAAATATTTAATTTTATTTACATCGTTTATTAAGAGATTATAACTGAAGGAAAAATAATTATTCGAAGGTTTCTAAAAAAAGGGGATTATTTTTTTTAAAGAATAAATTTACATTGAGGAAATTTTTATATTCTAAAGTATATATTTATATATATATAGGATTAGATGTATGTTTTTATTTTCAGTTTTTGTTTTTTTTTGTTTTTCTTTTGGATTTTCATTTTGTTTTTCTTCTTTTTTTTTCATCATTATCATCATCATCATCATCACCATCATCACCATCACCATCATCATCTCTATCACCATTTATTCACATCTGTTTACAAACTAGATGACTCAGCAGTGAAAAACAGTGATGCTGTCAGTTCAATATTGAGGTGACATGACTTTCTGAGAGAGAGAGAGAGAGAGAGAGAGAGAGAGAGAGAGAGACGCAGTAATCAGCCCTGGACAGATAAATACTCATTCGAAACTTCTAGAAATTGAATTCTTAAGGCGAGATAAAGTAAAATTTTTCAGAAGCAAATCCCAGAAAGTTATTAGATTATGATTTCACGAATGTTCAAACTGTCTAAAGTGTGTACGAATTTGAGGACGGCTCAGTACTCAGTCATGCTGCGTCTGAGGAGGGAGAAGGTGTAAATAAAGAAGCTTTGGAGGTTATAGTACGAGAACAACAAAATTATAATAGAAAAAAAAAGTACTTGAAAGTTTGTTGAAGTTTCTTAGTGGAATTGTTAAATGTTTGATTGTAAAGATTTGTTCAAGAATAGGAAGATAGTTAAAAAAGGTGCGCTGGGTGTGTCGACCAAGAAGGATATGTATTAAGGTGTGTTGGGTGTGTCGATCAAGAAGGATATGTATTAAGGTGTGTTGGGTGTGTCGACCGGAAGGTATTAAGGTGTTGGGGCCGGGACCGGGGCTAATATACATTAAGCGTGCTGGTGTCGACCAAGAAGGATATGTATTAAGGTGTGTTGGGTGTGTCGACCAAGAAGGATATGCATTAAGGTGTGTTGGGTGTGTCGACCAAGAAGGATATGTATTAAGGTGTGTTGGGTGTGTCGACCAAGAAGGATATGTATTAAGGTGCGTTGGGTGTGTCGACCAAGAAGGATATGTATTAAGGTGTGTTGGGTGTGTCGATTAAGGATATGTTACACCCAGGTAGGATATGTTAGTTTCTGCCCATGTTTACATGTCGAGTGCTCGGCCATAAAGGACAGACTGGCCTTGGAAGTCGACGTGAAGGAAGGCCATGGGCTATCGACCATCTAAGGAGGCGTTAGTTTCACCTACCATGAGAAGAAACGCTGGCTGTCGACCATGATAAACAGGCCCCCACCATGATAAACACCACAGGGGCCTCGACCATGATGAACAGGCCCCCAACCATGATAAACAGGGCCCCGACCATGATGAACAGGGCCCCGACCATGATAAACAGGCCCCGACCATGATGAACAGGGCTCCAACCATGATAAACAGGGCCCCCACCATGGTAAACAGGGCCCCGACCATGATAAACAGGGCCCTGACCATGATAAACAGGGCCCCGACCATAATGAACAGGGCCCCCGACCATGATAAACACCACAAGGGCCTCGACCATGCTAAACAGGGCCCCCGACCATGAGAGATGCTCCTCTGACCACTTTAATGTCAGCATAAGCACACTCGGTCCCATCTCAAGTTAGCGAGTCATATTTCCGTCAGAAGATCACAGTTCAACACGTGATCTAAAATATGTATACAAACATTATGGAAGATGAGTCACTCTGGTTATGGCGGCGACTAAGTATGGGTGATCCAGTGTTTTGGTTTTAATTTTATTGTCTTTTTTGTTTTTTCTTTATTGTTGTTCTTGTCTCTGTTGTGGTTAGGAATATTTTTTTTTCTTATAGGTAATTCCTTTGGCATCTTAGTTAAAAGGTTTATATAACACAGGTGAGTCAGACACGGAAGTCAAATAGACACACAAGCAAAAAAAAGAATAAAGAGTTTTACTAGAGAGAGAGAAAAAAAAGACACTGATTAACTTTCTTTTAAAAACTCCATTATTATCCTTCAAGTTATCCGTTGAGCGAAGGTTAGAGTGTCAGGTGCCAAGTGTTGAGGCACCTATAGTCACAGGTCAAGAGGGGGAGGTGGGGTGGCACCAGCAGGGGGAGTTGTGTGTTTATGTGTGTCATCCACTGGACTTGTCACTATTGGCTGGCTGGCTGGCTGGCTCGTCCTCCAATCTCCTCTGGGACTTGAGCTTGTAGATTGGAGAGGTTGCCAGCACGACAGCGTCTACCTTCGTTAGCTTGGTGACCCCTGTCGTTATCAGCCACCATTCTCGTTAGAAAGGCATTTGTACCTGTTAAACAGACACCTATCGTCGTTTAGGCAGGGAGTACTGTTGTTCGATAGACTGTATAATCGGGAGACACACCTGTTATCATTAGACAGGTGGGTATGTTATAGGGCGTCTGGGTCCTTGAGATAACAGCTAATATAATTTATACGTCGCTTGCCACACTGTTATCATCTGAAGATAAGTAAAAAAAAAAGTGAGAAATTGAGAACTTTCGTCGCACAATTCTTTAAAAAAATGTTCTGCCTAAACGACACAGCAGCATCTCTTGACATGAAGCAGAACTGAGGTGAAGGATCCTTACGCTGACTGCGCCCTTCACCACATCATTCCATCCTTCACGAGTTTATCGGGACATCCCCAGCAGTGGTAGCTCCTTGCAGATGTCCTCATGCCAGAGACCGAAGGACAACAAGACACACGAATGCTATTTTTTTTAATTATAAAATTTAAATGAAATGGTATGTTTATAAATTAATACTCAATTTATTAAGAACAAAAAATATCATTGGGTAAAAGTAATTATACAAGTTTGTGAAAATATCTGATCGTGTTTGTTTTTCACTTAAAGATATAATTTTTTTCTCGTAAGATTATATTAATATTTTTGTTTTCGTTTAATTCTTACATTTGGTTATTTCTGGGGATTTTTCTTTTTACTGGAATATTTTAATGAATTTTTATGTCTGTCTGTCTGTCTGTCTGTCTGTCCATACTAAACACATATTGTCTACATTCACTGGTCGGCCATCCATCCATCCATTCACCGAACCAACCAACCAACCGACCACCATACCAACCACCATCCATCCATCCATCCATTCATCCACTGACCCAACCACCACACCAACCACCATACCAACCCTCCCTCCATCCATCCATCCATCCATCCCTCCACCGAACCAACTACCACACCAACCACCATACCAACCCTCCCTCCCTCCATCCATCCATCCATCCATCCATCCACCCACCGAACCAACCACCACACCAACCACCATACCAACCCTCCCTCCATCCATCCTTCCATCCATCCATCCTTCCATCCATCCATCCATCCTTCCATCCTTCCATCCATCCATCCTTTCATCCATCCATCCATCCATCCTTCCATCCATCCATCCGTCCTTCCATCCATCCATCCATCCATCCACGGCATGCATCCATCCATCCATCCATCCATCCATCCTTCCATCCATCCTTCCATCCATCCTTCCATCCATCCATTCATCCATAGATGGATGGATGGATGGATGCATGTATGAATCCATCCATCCATCCATCCATCCATCCTTCCATCCATCCATCCATCCATCCTTCCATCCATCCTTCCATCCATCCATTCATCCATAGATGGATGGATGGATGGATGCATGTATGAATCCATCCATCCATCCATCCATCCATCCTTCCTTCCATCCATCCTTCCATCCATCCTTCCATCCATCCATTCATCCATCCATCCATCCATCCATGCCTCCATCCATGCCTCCATCCATGCCTCCATCCATCCATCCATCCATCCATGCATCCATCCATCCATGCATCCATCCATGCCTCCATCCATGCATCCATCCATGCCTCCATCCATGCATCCATCCATCCATCCATCCATCCATTCATTCATTCATTCATCCATCCATCCATCCATCCATCCATCCATCCATTCTTCCATCCATCCATCCATCCATCCATCCATCCATCCATCCACTAATCTACTGGCCGGGAGGAGAATAAGAGTTGCCAGTTAGCCATTTATTGTGTAGTGGCGACCATGGAGGGTTAAGCCTATTAACCGTTGCTTCACGTATTACATATTAACGCTTGTGCCAACTACCCTAATGGACCGGGTGTATGATGCGGGTGGGGGGGGTGGGGGAGAGGGTGGGGTGGGGGTTGAAGGGGTGGGGGTGAGGTGGTGGGGTAAGGGTGGGGAGAGGAGGGTGGGGGTGGGGGTAAGGGTGGGGAGAGGTGGGGGTGTGGGGGTAAGGTGGGGGAGGGGTGGGGGTTGGGGGTGAAGGTGTGGGGTATGGGTGGGGGTGAGGGTGGGGGTAAGGGTGGGGGAGAGGGTGGGGGGTAAGGGTGGGGGTGTGGGGGTAAGGGTGGGGGTGAGGGTGGAGGGGTAAGGGTGAGGGTGAGGGTGGAGGGGTAAGGGTGGGGGAAATAGGGAGGGAGGAGAGTAACTGGATTTATAGAATGAGAGACAGACAGACAGATAGTTAGATAACGCGATAAAAAAAACATACATAAAAAAATTAATATTTTCCCTCTGCTCAACGAACCAAAAGTCACACACACACACACACATACATATATCACACACACACACACACACACACACACACACACATATATCACACACACATACACACACACACACATATATATCACACACACACACACACACACACACACATATATAACACCTACCAAATTATATTAACTCCAGGTGGGTCAATTATGGTCCCACCAGTTAGTAAGCATATAATCAGATACAATTTCCTTATTTGCTTAACCTCAGAGAGTATAATTATACCTCAGGGGTAAAAGAGTATAATAGTATCATGCTCATTAGTTATTTTTCTTGTGGTTAAGTATCATTATAAGGCTTTCATGCTATTGGGATATATTTCTTAGTACTGGGGATATATTTCGAATTACTGGGGATATATTTCGTATTTACTGGGATATTTCGCAGTACTGGGGATATATTTCGTACTCCTGGGGATATATTTCGTAGTACTGGGGATATATTTCGTATTACTGGGGATATATTTCGTATTACTAGGATATTTCGTAGTACTGGGGATATATTTCGTATTACTAGGATATTTCGTAGTACTGGGGATATATTTCGTAGTACTGGGGATATATTTCGTAGTACTGGGGATATATTTCGTATTACTGGGATATTTCGTAGTACTGGGGATATATTTCGTAGTACTGGGGATATATTTCGTAGTACTGGGGATATATTTCGTAGTACTGGGGATATATTTCGTAGTACTGGGGATATATTTCGTATTACTGGGATATTTCGTAGTACTTGGGATATATTTCGTAGTACTGGGGATATAGTTCGTAGTATTGGGGATATATTTCGTATTACTGGGCATATATTTCGTATTACTGGGTATATATTTCGTAGTACTGGGGATACATTTCGTATTACTGGGGATATATTTCGTACACTAAGAATATATTTCGCATACTAAGAATATGTCCCCTGTTCATAACACACAAAAGGAATAAAATAAAAAATAACTTAGAAATTATAAGGGAAACAATTAATACTTTACAACAGCAAGAATGTTGAGTGTGAGTCAACAACCATCTGAGACCATCTGGTGCAAACAACCAACATTAAACAAGTCAGAACCATCTTAGGGTTAATGGCTCATTAAAAATATGTAATTAAGGTGATTAATTAAGGTGATTAAGGCATCATTTAGTAATATAATTAACATGGGAAGTGGAGATGTAAATTGTAAAGGTCATATAACAGTGGTTTGTGTTATGAATGTATGTACAGTATGTATGTATGTATGTATGTATGTATGTATGTTATTGTTATGATAGGCATAATTGAGTAGGGTAGTGTATATTTGTGTGACAGTGTAGTGTGGCAGTGTAGTGTGACAGCGTAGGGTGGCAGTGTAGTGTGACAGTGTAGTGTGGCAGTGTAGTGTGACAGTGTAGTGTGACAGTGTAGAATGACAGCGTAGTGTGGCAGCGTAGTGTGGCAGCGTAGTGTGACAGTGTACTGTGACAGTGTAGTGTGGCAGTGTAGTGTGGCAGTGTAGTGTGACAGTGTAGTGTGACAATGTAGTGTCACTGTAGTGTGGCAGTGTAGTGTGATAGTATAGTGTGGCAGTGTAGTGTAGCAGTGTAGTGTGACAGTGTAGTGTGTCAGTGTAGTGTCACTGTAATGTGGCAGTGTAGTGTGACAGTGTAGTGTGACAGCGTAGTGTGACAGTGTAGTGTGGTAGTGTAGTGTGACAGTGTAGTGTGACAGTGTAGTGTGACAGTGTAGTGTGGCAGTGTAGTGGGACAGTGTAGTGACAGTGTAGTGTGACACTGTAGTGTGGCAGTGTAGTGTGACAGCGTTGTGTGACAGTGTAGTGTGACAGTGTAGTGTCACTGTAGTGTGGCAGTGTAGCGTGGCAGTGTAGCGTGACAGTGTAGTGTGACTGTAGTGTGACAGTGTAGTGTGACAGTGTAGTGTGACAGTGTAGTGTGACAGTGTAGTGTGACAGTGTAGTGTGGCAGTGTAGTGTGACAGTGTAGTGTGACTGTCGTGTGACAGTGTAGTGTGGCAGTGTAGTGTGACAGTGTAGTGTGGCAGTGTGGTGTGACAGTGTGGTGTGACAGTATGGCAGTGTAGTGTGGCAGTGTAGTGTGGCAGTGTAGTGTGGCAGTGTAGTGTGATACAGAAAAAGACTGTAGTGTGGGCAGTAGGGTGTGTCATAGAGGGAAGATCAGCTAAAACTAATGGCCCATCACTTTTTGGTAGATTTTAGTGTAGATAAACAGAAAATAATTTCAGTTTCAATATTTTGCAACCTTTTGCTAGGTAAATTTTAGCGTGAAATTTAGAAAAATCTAACGTACAGCTGCATTATTAGTGCATTACAATTAAATAGCAAATATTGTTTCTCTTGACTTATTTTCCTTAACAACCCAACTAACAACATTTTTTTCTGTTTCCAGATTCTGATGCATTTATAAGTTGGTAATATTTATGATGGCCATTGTGTCAGGACGAGGAACCAAAAATCCAGCCATCCCAGTCACTATCTTGGGTCTGGGAGAGAGCTCCTGAAGTCGAGCGTTTACATTGAGAGATGCTTTGAGAGATACGTGTTTCAATCAGGCAAATCAGCGAAAAGAACCAAAGAACTTACACAAACAAAGATACTGCCAGTGACATGACCACAAAGCTGTCTTGGCACAGTACACTCTGGCTAACGCTTCAGTCTGCCTCCAGCTGCGCCAAGTCAGAAGAAGATTAGTGAGAGATCACAGCCAGTTGAAAAGGCAAGATATCTCTCTTGGGAGAGGAAAAACTTGCAGTTAAGGACAGCTTTTACAAGCAACTGACCAGTTATTTGACATAATTACTTGCAAGTGCCCAATTGTTCTCTGTCCTGAGTTTGGATGCGATCGACTGTAAATCCGAGGCCCAAGACCCCTGTATTTGCAAGCGTGAACTGAAGATTCCCAGTGATCGAACTGGCATTTGTCAAAGCACAGAGAGAGAAGATCGGCAGCATAGGGGTTCTCATGATTTCTAGCCAAGATATTCCGGAGTCCAAGAGACAGGAGGCTGCCACAGAGAGACAGAAGAGGAGAAGAGTTGCCGAGGAAAAGAGACTTGAGAAGGCCCAGGGTGAGGTAAAAAAGGCCGATGATTGGAGCCAAGCTGATTCAGAGTTTAATGACTTCCCCATGGCTGATCCGAGTGCTGACCAGGAGAATGGTGACTTTGTCCCTAACCCAGAAAATAATGATCCCAAACCTTCCAGGCATAAGATTCGAAATAGGAAAGATATCCTGAGCATAGCTCTGGCCAGCATGCGACACCACACTGGTCTCAGAGAAACTGCAGAGATAGCAACAGCTGCCTGGATTGACGGTGGTTTGATAACACCTGATGATGTTCACCTGGTGATAGATCATAACAAAGTAAGGAGAGCTCAGGAGAAACTTGTCAGTAACCTAGAAGAGGAGTTTGATAAGGGAATAAGAGAAAATGGAATCAATTGTTTGTTCTTTGATGGGAGAAGGGATGACACTAAAGTGTTCATGAAAGTTGGAGATTCTGACAAGTTGTTCCCTGCCATGGTGAAGGAGGAACACTACTCCTGCTGCAGTGAACCAGGAGGGAAGTATTTGTGGCATTTCACTCCAGAGAAAGATGACATCAGGAAACCAGCTGAGAAAGTGGCAGACAACATTGTGAACTGGCTCAGAGAGAGGAACGTAGACCAGACCCTGCAGGCCATTGGAGGGGACAGCACCAACACGAACACAGGGTGGCAAGGGGGGGTCATACAGTGGAAAGAGCGGAAGATTGGGAGGAAGCTGGTCTGGATTGTTTGTGACCTCCACACCAACGAGTTGCCACTCAGACATCTGATCCAGGAGCTGGATGGCAAGACTCTTTCAAACAACAGATGGTCTGGTCCTCTTGGCAGATGCTGGACTCTGCCACTGAGTTAGAAATAAATCGAGCACAGAAAAAATCAGTTGGCCACTCCACTCGTTGAGCTTGCATATACTGTCATTGACATGACCTGAGTGACCAGTACTATGGTTACATGATTTACAGATGCTGCCATCAAAACAGGGGTCATGCTGATAGACTTGCCTGCAGATGGGAGTCCAGTCTCCTACATTCATTAGCTCCTGGCAGCTCTCCAGGTTCTGCCAGAAATTTGGGTCGCTCATCATAAACTGAAGGAGACCAACTTCACAACCACCAAGACTTATTGTCCAATTCATCGTGAGTGTCTACTTGCCAAATTGGTTCCAACACCAAGGTCAAGTCATCGTTCTCCGAAGGTCCGAGGCATGTTCTCTTCCAGCTTGAGCTCCTGAGGAGTCAGCCAAGGAAGGTTGTTCAGATTGTGGAGCAGACTGCGAGGAGATCTTCCTGGTATGCTCATCCCGAGACAGTTCTGCAGACAATGCTCTGCAGTAAGGATGAGGAGGAGAGAAGAGTGGCAGTCAAAAAGATCTTGGATATGAGACTTATGAGAGGATCTGAGCATGACGAATCAGTTGGTGACGATTCCTTCATGGTCAGGAAGACTCCTGAAGTCAATCTAGGTGCCAAGACCCTCACTGATCTCATAGATCTGGATAACATCCAGGCTGGCAGTGAGCCCCCTCTTACCTGCAGCCTCACCAATGTTCAAATCAGAGCTTTCCTGGACAACCCCATGCATGTCCCTGCCTGGCCCTCGCACACCCAGAGTATAGAGCGTTGTGTACAGCAAGTGAGCGAGGCCAGCAGTCACGTGTACAGCCAGGAGAAGGAGGGAAGGCTACATCCGAGCTCAGGTGGTCAGCAGGGAGGTGATGAGTAGAAACAGAAGCAAGAAAGACATATTCTCTATGGTGTGCAGCAACACCGGGTCGTAGTAGTAAAACCGGTTTTGTATTTGATGATTTTGTTTTCTAAAGGAATATTAAATTTAATAAATGTGTCAAGATCATTCGTTTCACTATTCTGGATCATTTTCATCCTAATAAATTAACCTGATACATTTACTTTACTTTAAATAAGCTATTTAGTGGTGTTGGTAAAAGGGTGGGAATACTGAATTTTCATAAGATTTCAAGTTAAAATTTACCTAGCAAAAAATGAAAACTTTTCAAATCTGAAGATATCACATGATTCTGCACATAGAACTACATCATTAATACCATGGGCCGATTTTTCAAACTCAAAAAAAAAAATTCGCCTCCGTATGACACACCCTAACCTCCAATGCAGGGTCGTGGGACACGTTTACTGCAACTTATGATACATTGATACTGCCAACACGATATTGTAATGTCTGTGTTTTATTTATTTACACACACACACACACACACACATCATTCTATATAGCACGAGGACTTCTATATACAAACAATACCTCACTAGTTGGGAATCGAACTTTGGACCTCTGCGTGTGAACAGGGATCGCTATCACGTTGCTTAACGAATACGAATTAACAGGCTTTGTGTGAAATAAAACAATACCTAGGATTGTCTTTGTTATCCTTGTGACGAGGTGGCAGCGATCCCTGTTCACACGCAGACGTCAAGGTTTCGATTTCCGACTAGTGAGGTAATATATATATATATATATATATATATATATATATATATATATATATATATATATATATATATATCTATTTCATATAAATCACAATGAAAAGCGTGGACCAGATAAATCATGATGATAAAATCACACGGGAAAATGGAAACAACGAATTACCAGCTTTCGTCTTTATTCAAGACGTCTTGAATAAGGCTGAAATATATATATATATATATATATATATATATATATAATATATATATTTCATGTAAATCCACAATGAAAACGTGGATAAGATAAATCTTGATAAAATCACACGGGAAGATGGAAACAACGGAGTACCTTAGCTTTCGTCTTTATTCAAGACATCTTCAGAGGCAACTGGATTACATGGACAGAGCGGGCTTAAATATACAGGGTGACCTAAAAAACATGAGGTCAGGTCAAAATGATGACATCCACTAATCCCCACACCAACACACACGTAGAGGAGCTTAAGAGAAGGGAGGTGACGTGACTAGCCAAGTCAGGTCAGAAAAAAGGGGACCCACAAAATAACTATCATACATCTAGATCAAAGGTTTTCAAAGCATTTTTAACCTTGGGCCACTGACAAATAAATTTATGTAACATATTATCAGTTTTGAACTGACCATCACTAAGATTTATTGATTTTAATTCCAGCAATCGACTAAACTTCAACGAATGCTTTCTTATGGCACGAATGAGTTTGAATACTTCTGGCTTTTCCTTATTGGGGGTGATTATTTATTCCTAACACTTGAACAAAACAAAGCGCTGCTTTCAGATGCAGTTCTGATATTATACTTGTTCTGTTTGATTCTGAGCTGCAGTGTTTGTTTTTTCATGCGACTACATAATTACAATTACATTTGCTACATGGAATACAATAAACACTTCCATTTACATTCAAACTTGGGCTATTTCTTATTAACATATTGGTAATGGTTGAGTCATACTTGAAAACAACATTAATATTTAGTAGCTTGAAGGACCGAACTAACGGGACAAATTCATTACGATAGGGCAGAGTCAAAATATTCTTAAGTGTAGGAACTTGTCTGGTTTGAGAGGAATGAAAGGATTTTTTAGCCCTTTTAAAACAACGATCAACAAACACAGAAGGGTACCCAAGTTTATGTGCAATAGAACGAATGTGTTTCAATTCATCGTCAATAAATTCAGAGTCACAAATACGCAGACATCTTAGGAACATAGCAGAAAAAACTGACATTTTGGTAGACTCAAGGTGATTCGATAAAAAGTGAATGAAACTGTCTACCTGTGTGGGCTTTCTATATACCTTAAATTTATAGTTTTGGCCATTTCTCATGATAAGTATATCAAGAAATGGAAGGGATTCATTTATTTCTCTTTCAATTTTGAATGTGATATTAGGGACAATATTATTAAGCTTGTCTAAAAATTCCAATGGGTCACTGTTTTTAGGCCAAAGACATGAAATATATATATATATATATATATATATATATATATATATATATATATATATATATATATATATATATATATATATATATATATATATATATATATATATATATATATATATGTGTGTGTGTGTGTACAGAGATATTACCTATTAATAGATTTGTCTTAAATATTTTGATGATTTTTTCTGCTAATCAACATATCTTATCCTTATTATTACTGCAGTTAATATTAAACATTAACAAGGGCAGAAATATTTTGGTTTTAACATTGCAGACTGTATTCACGATATTTTTAAACCATTTAATTATCTCTTTGTTATAGAAGCAGAAATAAATATATGTAATGGACATTGTACCTAACTACATCTTATACAACTATCATCTTCTATTATGTATAACATTTTTAGTCTCTGATTAGTTGGTAGAGTTTCATGAATATACCTATATATGAAGCATATCTGGTGAGTATCCACATATGTATAAGTAATATTTTTCCATATAAAAGGCCATTTAAACAGCGGACACTTATCTTCGACTGCTGGTTTATCCACCGTCATTAACATTTTATATATATTTTTACTCCTGACATTGGGAAAGTGTCCATATCCTGCTATCTTTCTTATGGTATTGATTGCATTCCTATAATAATTTAGGAAAATTTTCAGGTTTCATATTTAATAGATAACTGGTCCATATACTTGTATAATATTGCATTAGCATTAACCATTTTCCCCTTTCATCGTGTGAAGGAATTATACACCTCTAGCCATGACCGCGACCCCATTGGTTAAGGTTAATATATATATATATATATATATATATATATATATATATATATATATATATATATATATATATATATATATATTCAGAAATTTCACTGTAATTTCAAACGCCGCGCCATTGGAGAGACGGAGTTCAAGGTCGTCTGAGGGAAGACCGTAGCGAGAGTTTGTGGAACTAGGCCTATGCGATATTAAATGTAATTTACCGAATTAATATGGAGGCGAATTATGAAATTAAATATCAGTTATTAAATTAAAAATAATTATAGATCGTTTCCCAGTCTGAAAATGTTGAGTACGTTCTAATTAAGCTGTTAATCGTCTGGTAAATAAGTCACTCCTGAAAAACGTGAACCAGTGAGCAAGCTTGGCTGGGGAGTTGTGAGATAGGTCAAGGACCACCTCTGTGCTGTACCCAGGAGAGACGGATCACGTGACCTGGTTCCTTCGTTTATTTAACATCAGTATTAACAAGTAAGTTTTATTCAATCTCAGACAAAGCTAGATACGGCGGTAGGAACAAACGGTGATGTGAGACAATAGCTAACCGCTCGGGTTTTTCAGGGTTCTGTGGACCCAACGCGGTATGATAACGTCCACTGGCGGTATGAGACGAGTGGTGAAACGAGCTATATGACCATCCACTGACCTGGGTTTGAGCCACCTGTTGAGTATGGTGAGAGTTGGAGTGAATCTAGCCGTCTGGGTGCCCAACTAATGATCGTTTGGGGTCATCAGCTCTCCTCTACCTCGGCTCACAATACCACATATCTTCAAGCAGCTTAGTGAAAACCTTTTGCTAACAGGAAGCTAAAGCTTCTCTCAACTGTACAAGGTCTGATTGGCTCACTCCCTTCCGTTTCATGGATGTACTGGGGGTAAAGTGAAGCCAGCTGAGTGATACAGGGTCACAGACTGGGACCAAGAGTCCAGTGGAACTTAGAGGTGCATTTCCAGGGTTGAGAAAGGCTGGCTTCGGCCTTAAACTACGGGTGCCTGTTGGTTGTGCCTTAAAAAACTACGGAGTGCAGGTGGCATCTATGTGTTAGGTTAGGGAGCATGTGTTTACGGGTATTGGTGAACTCAGTAACTTCTTAATCTAGTGATAATATTTTTTTCAGTTACTGATGTTGTCTTGCTGTGTGTAATTAATATTTCTTAAATAATTGTGATAGTATTGTTTTAATGTTTGTGTCACTAATTGAAACCAGAGAATGATGGAACTTTTTTCAGATGAGTTTCCTCCCTTATGTTGTAAGTGATACTGTGATTTAGTTCCTTTAATGCATTGAATATTTCTTTATAATATCACTCTCAGGTATAACCTTTGTTCCCCTGAGTAGTGTTTAAGCTAGGTTAGGAGGTGTGTATCTGTTGGGGTAATACAGGTTGACAACCCTTTATCCGAAATTCCAAAAACCGAAAAGCTCTGAAAACGAAATTTTTTTTTGTGGAGCAAATTTTTTTTTTTTTTTTTGGTAATAGCCCGCCTGGGCACAGGCCACTGACCCACATCGGGGCCTGGGGGGTGAAAATGTAATTGTAATAATAATTATAATAATTATAATAATAATTATTCATAGTAAATAATATTTTTAATAAAAAATACACAAAAATAAAATAAGAATGATTACAATAGTAATAATAATAATAAAGAAATACAAGAATGAAAAAAAGATCAAAAGTGAGAAACACAACCTAGACCTATGAATTATTAATATTATTATTATTATTATTATTATTATTATTATTATTATTATTATTATTATAATTATTATTAGTATTATTATATTTTAGCCCCCAGGCCCCAATGTGGGTCAGTGACCTGTGCCCGGGTGGGCTGATCCCTGTAAAAAAAAAAAAAAAAAAACATTCTGATAACCGAAAAATTCCAAAAACCGAAATGCATCTGGTCCCAAGGATTTCGGATAAGGGATTGTCAACTTGTATAATTTTATTGAGTGCCCTGAAGGCCTATTCAGGGTGGAGTTAATAAGTTCTTATTTTCTTATACCATTTTCTCAGTGCTGGATATAATTTTGTTGAGTGCCTTTAAGGCCTTTTCATTGTAGAGTTATTAATTTCTTATTTTTTTAATACCATTTTCTCAGTGGTTGATATTATTTTGTTGAAAGTCCTTAAGGCCTGTTTCATGTGTGCAAGCAACATTTCTTAATACTTTGAATTTAATGTTGTCAAATGAGGCATTGTCTGAGTTTCTAACAATTTCAATATCACGTACAACTTTTATTCCCCAGAGTAGCGTTTTAAGTTCAGGTTAAGAGGTGCGCATATGTTGGTGTA
>NW_024729566.1:0-7683 GCF_018991925.1 Homarus americanus | reverse complement strand
AGCAGAAAGATCACTTCTTGCACTACCACCGAGACTGGGAGGAATGGAATTGGCCAATCCAGAGGAGATTCCTGCCACCGAACATCAAAACTCAGTTCAGCTCACGGCAGCCCTAATTAACCACATAATAGCTCAGAATGCAACACGGGAGGTGGATACCAGTGAAGTAAACAAGATTCGAAGATGCATTAAGACAGAACGACAGCACGGCCAAAGTGATAAGTTGCAGCAACTGATGCTGCAAGTACCAGAGAATTTGAAAAAAAAAAGTAGCTATAGCGCAGGAGATGGGCACCTCGAACTGGTTAATTACGTTACCGAAAAGGGCAAATGGTTTCAGTCTCAATAAACAAGAATTTGCAGATGCCAATGCTCTAAGGTACGGTAGGCCAGTAGAAGGTTTGCCCTCCCAATACGTGTGTGGCTCTTCCTATGACGTCGATCACGCCATGGTGTGCAAGAAAGGGGGCATCATATGCATGAGGCACGACGAAGTAAAGTAAAACCGACCCTTCTTCCATTGGATGGATTGGATGGTGAGATCTTCCAACATAGGAACTTCAAACACATCCAATGAAGCCCGTGTTGACATCAGTGCTGGAGGATTCTGGACACTGGGACAGCGAGCCTTCTTCGACATTAGGATTTTTTATCCCATGGCCGCATGTCACTGTAACTTAGCTCTCGATGCTGCACACAGGAGGAACGAGAACGACAAGATAAGGGCATACGGGGAAAGAATTCAGAACGTTGATCAAGGCAGCTTCACTCCTCTAGTGTTCACCTCTGGTGGGATGGGACCAAGTGCAAGATGTTTCTATACCAGACTCGCGGATGTGATCTCCGAACAGAAGCAGCAGGCCAGAATTTATGTTACAGCCTGGATGTGATGTCGACTGCCCTTCTCTCTCCTTAGATCGGCTTTGCTCTGCCTTAGGGGAATGAGAGCATCGGCCCCAAAGCCGACAACAGTTGCAGATATTGACTATGAGGCAACAGTCATGAATGCAGCATAGATCTGCGGCTCAACTAACTCGACACAGCTAGAATAGCTATTTATGTATTAGTATATTTAATTATAAGGTAATAAAATGGCGGCGAAGGTGTGGCTATAAGGGGAGGATGGAGGCCACGTTATAAAAAAAATAAACAAATAAAAATGTAGTAGTGGTAGTAGTAGTAGTAGTAGTAGTAGCAGTAGTAGTAGTAGTAGGATAGCTACTTATGTATTAGGATATTTAATATTAAGGTAATAAAATGGCGGCGAAGGCATGGCTATTTGGAGAGGCTGGAGGCCAAGTTTAAAAAAAAAATAGTAGTAGTAGTAGTACCCGATTTTGCATTATACTCACACATAGTTTCATAATAAACAATATCTTACTTTATACCATGATTCTAGTATTTTTAGTTCAAAAGTTATCACCTGCCTCATGGCCGAAATGATCACCGGAGACTATTTTTTAATTCACGCTCTAGCGGGGTACATATTTCATATGTACACTCCCAAAAAAAAGTATCCGTGCAGGGTGAGATCGATGACTTCCGAAACGATATGTATACACTGTGATATGTCGGGAAGGTTGGTAAGTGTATCCTCATAACCGCCCCCACCCCCCACTAGGTGTTGCCATATGGCTGACAATCAGTGTGTTTGTTTCCATTTTTCGGATTGTTGCTTTGTGTCGACTGGATGATGAGCGAAGGTTCGGTCTCGGTGAACGTGGGTATAAAACAGAGGCAATATGAAGCAGTAGAGAGCTACACATGCCAGACGACATGGAAACCTCAGAGGGAGCACGAGGAGCTTTTATTGCCCTTCATAACAAAGGGTTCGGCGTCACAGATATTAGCCGGCGGGTTGGTGTCCACAGGAACACCGCTGCATGATGGATTCAGCGATACCTCGAAACTGGTGCTACAGACGACAGGTCTCAGAGCGGCCATCCACGCTGCACCACCCCTCAGGACGACCAGGTTGAGTGGTTTATTTGGTTGCATAAATTAATGTGGCAATATTCACAAGTATCACAAATAATTTTGTTAACAAGGCGCTCCTCATATTTCATACTGTCTATTTATCACTTCCCGACCTTATTTATAACGGTTTGTTACACTTGACCAGGGCTGCCAACATACGGCTGGAACAACTCGCCTTTCCCAATACCTATCGTCACTGGTCTCAAATTATTCACACTACAGTATGCACTGATACTTTTTGTTGCGAGTGTACATAAGAGCTCAATCTTTTCTAAATAGTCCAAGGTACGTAGATCAACAATAAAAGCAAAGTGTAAGAAGATAATGGTCACGAGTTCTATGAAAATGACTCTACTCTACTCTGTTCCTAGAGCTGATATCATTTCATCTATCAATGCGGATCTAACCATCTCCGAATGGGGAGGTAGAAACTTGGCTAAATTTAATGGTAATAAAACACAGTATTTGCCAATTACACTTTCCAAATTAGATGATTTACAATCAATCACATTTCAGGACGCAATCATTCTGCCAAATTCTAAAATAGATATGCTAGGCCTCACAATTTCCTGCAGTATGTCATAGAAACCACACATCCACAACATTGCTATAGCTGCCTCCCGAAAGCTGGGAATGCTGTACAAATGCCGTCTTATTAACTCTCCTCCTTTAGCTGATAATCTGACTTCCCTTTCTTTTCGCCGCAATGCTGCTTCACTCTCTTTCTCTTACAGGTACTTTAACGGGCAATGTTCGGTGGATTTGGCAGCCTCTGTGGATGTCGGTCACACTAGATTCCAGAATAACCCGTTATAGAACATCCTTCCTTCCTCACACAGCAAAACTGTGGAATGCTCTGCCTTCTTCTGTGTTTCCATACTCATACACTCTGTCTCATTTCAAAAGGCTGGCTTTCCGGCATCTTCGTGGTGTAGATTAATATAATCTTTTTCTTTTCTATTTTTAATTTCTTTTTATTCTAATTTTTTTCCGTCTCCTAGGCCCCGTTGTAGGTCGATGACCTGTGACCGGGTGGGCTATACCTCGTAAAAAAAATTGATATGGATTTAATTAAATAAAAGGGACCAAACGTAGGATGTAAAGGAATTCAATTTACCCTCACAAAGATCTTCTTGTCGTTCTCTTGTGCCTCATAATGTTCAACAGCTGTGCCTCATATTGTCCAACAGTTGTACCTTATATTGTCCAACAACAGTACCTCATATTGTCTAACAGTGGCTCCTCATATTGTCCAACATTTATACCTCATATTGTCCAACAGTTATACTTCATATTGTCCAAAAGCAGTACCTCATATTGTCTATCAGAAATACTTCACATTGTCCAACAGCTATACCCCATATTGTCCAACAGCTACACTTCATATTCTCCAGCAGCTATACCTCATATTGTCCAACAGTTACACCTCATATTGTCCAACAGCTATACCTCATATTGTCCAACAGTGGTACCTCATATTGTCCAACACCTACACTACATATTGTCCAACAGCTGCACTTCATATTGTCCAACAGCTATACCTCATATTGCCCAACAGTTATACTTCATATTGTCCAAGAGTTAGACCTCATATTGTCCAACAACAGTACCTAACATTGTCCAACATCTTTACTTCATATTGTCCAAGAGTTAGACCTCATATTGTCCAACAGCAGTACCTCATATTGCCCAACAGTTAAACTTCATATTGTCCAAGAGTTAGACCTCATATTGTCCAACAACAGTACCTCATATTGTCCAACAGCTTTACTTCATATTGTCCAAGAGTTAGACCTCATAATGTCCAACAACAGTACCTCATATTGTCCAACAGCTTTACTTCATATTGTCCAAGAGTTAGACCTCATATTGTCCAACAACAGTCCCTCATATTGTCCAAGAGTTAGACCTCATCTTGTCCAACAACAGTACCTCATATTATCCAACAGCTGCACTTCATATTGTCCAGGCGTTTCTTCAACACTCTCGTCACCGCTATAAAAAAGTCGATTAGTCTCTACTCTTATGGTAACGTTAAATGTTTTATTGATTTTAATTTCGTCATTACTTTACTTCTTCAAGTTTATGTTGTTATTAATTTCCATAAACGTGTTTTTCCAGTGTTGTTGATCTTGGTATCGGTACGTTTTGAGAACTTGGTCATTTGGTTATTCGGAACTGAGCAGATGAAACTGGCCCTGGAGAAGTCGATGAGGAGACAGCGCGGGAACCTGCCAACACCTACGGAGTGCATTGTAGCTCTCTGGGTTTTCGGTAAGCTTACTCCACAACTCGCCAGATATATATGTATATATATATATATATATATGTAACCGGTCGGAATATACTGGACTTTATTTTCTCACTTGACTTCGGGTTTATTAAAGATTAAAAGATGGTAATGGCAGTGGAAGCGCCCCTTTGAGAAAAAATCCCGAACCAGCACAAGAACACTTAAATCTACTAAACAAAATGAATTGTCCGTGACCCGTGGAAGGATAGCGTCTGTGACTGGGATGAATGAGACACACTGTAAAATTTAGACACTTATATTCCCTCCAACACTACAAACACAATCAAATAATGGTACACCAATATGCGCACCTCTTAACTTGAACTTAAAACACTACTCTGGGGAATAAAAGTTATACATGATATAGAAATTATTAGAAACTCAGGCAACAATAAATTTGAAGTATTAAGAAATGTTGCTTGCACACATGAAACAGGCCTTAAGGGCTTTCAACAAAATAATATCCAGCACTGAGAAAATGGTATTCAAAAATAAGAAATTAATAACTCTACACTGAATAGGCCTTAAGGGCACTCAACAAAATTATATCACCCCAACAGATGCACACTTCCTAACCTAACTTAACCACTACTCTGGGGAACAAAGGTTATACCTGAGATCGGAATTATGAAGAAAAATTAGATGCATTAAAAGAATCAAATCACAGTATCACTCTGGTTCCACTTAATGACACAAACATTCAAAAAACAATACTATCAAAATTATTTAAGAAATATTAAACTACACACGTCAAGATAATATCAGTAACTGAGAAATGGTATTAACTACACCCAAATATATTCACTATTATTGATATGTTACTGGGTCCACCCATACTCGTGAACCATGCTCCACCCAACTCAGCATACACCCGTAATAAGGGAGATAAAATGTTCCTCTAGGTATCTCCTAGAGTCCTAGACTCATGGTCTCAGTGTACTCCCAGTGCGTCCATAAAGCGGAAGGGAGTGAGCCAATCAGACCTTGTACAGTTGAGAGAAGCTTTAGCTTCCCGTTAGCAAGAGGGTTTCACTAAGCTGCTCGAGACATGTGGTGTTGTGAGCCGAGGGAGAGGAGAGCTGATGACCCCAACGATCGTCCCGTCGTCAGCTGGGCACCCAGACGGCTAGATTCCCTCAAGAGATCCTTTGATACCCCGCTAAACAGTGACAGGCCTACACTGATCGGTCCAATGGCGACAATCGCCACCCTCGATCATCAACGGCAGTCTCAAACGGCAGTCAATCTCTCGCAGTCATCACTCTCCCAGTCAAACTCCGGTCAAGTGGGTTCTGTCGGAAACCTCTAGTCAAGTGAGAAATTAAAGTCCAGTAATTCTGACCGGTTACACACACACACACACACACATATATATATATATATATATATATATATATATATATATATATATATATATATATATATATATATATATATATATATATATAATATATATATATATATATATATATATATTGTAATATTCAGAAATTTCAAATGCCCGCCATTAGCGATACTGAGCTTTCAAGGTCGTCTGAGGGAAGAGAGCGCTCCCCGCACATAGTGGGAGGTTGTGGAACTAGGCCTATATGATATTAAATGTAATTTGCCGAATTAATAATGATGCGATTCATGAAGTTAAGGGATTATTATTGAATTTGAAATTATTATAGATCGTTTATCAGTCTGAATAATGTCACGGGTGTCCCAAGGAGTTATTAGTTAGGCGGAAAATATGTCACGTAGGCCTAAGCTAACGCCTTGAGAGACGCGACGCGGGCCCTCCCGCAGTCACGGAGAAGCATTCAGACATACAAGACGTCCCTGCGCGTCCGTCACAGAAATAGTCACGTGGCCTAGTCACCTGTGCTGCGCTATTGCAGTATAACAAGGTTTCCGTCAGAACCCACTTGACCGGAGATGACCCGAGTTTGACTGCGAGAGATTGACTGCCGTTTGAGACTGCCGTTGATGATTGAGGGTGGCGATTGTCGCCATTGGACCGATCAGTGTAGGCCTGTCACTGTTTAGCGGGGTATCAAGGATCTCTTGAGGAAATCTAGCCGTCTGGGTGCAGCTGACGACGGGACGATCGTGGGTCAGCAGCTCTCCTCTCCCTCGGCTCACAACACCACATGTCTCGAGCAGCTTAGTGAAACCCTCTTGCTAACGGGAAGCTAAAGCTTCTCTCAACTGTACAAGGTCTGATTGGCTCACTCCCTTCCGCTTTATGGAGGAACTGGGAGTACACTGAGGCTATCTGAGTAAATTAATGGTCACACACTGAGACCATGAGTCTAGGACTCTAGGAGATACCTAGAGGAACATTTTATCTCCCATATTACGGGTGTATGTTGAGTTGGATGGAGCATGGTTCACGAGTATTGGTGGACCCAGTAACATATTAATAATAGTGAATATATTTGGGTGTAGTTTATACCATTTCTCAGTTACTGATATTATCTTGACGTGTGTAGTTTAATATTTCTTAAATAATTTTGATAGTAGTGTTTTTTTGAATGTTTGTGTCATTAAGTGGAACCAGAGTGATACTGTGATTTGATTCTTTTAATGCATCTAATTTTTCTTCATAATTCTGATCTCAGGTATAACCTTTGTTCCCCAGAGTAGTGGTTAAGTTAGGTTAGGAAGTGTGCAACTGTTGGGGTGATATAATTTTGTTGAGTGCCCTTAAGGCCTATTCATTGTAGAGTATTTAATTTCTTATTTTTTATTACCATTTCCTCAGTGACTGATATTATTTTGTTGAAAGCCCTTAAGGCCTATTCATTGTAGAGTATTTAATTTCTATTTTTTTAATACCATTTCCTCAGTGACTGATATTATTTTGTTGAAAGCCCTTAAGGCCTGTTTCATGTGTGCAAGCAACATTTCTTAATACTTCAAATTTATTGTTGCCTGAGTTTCTAATAATTTCTATATCATGTATAACTTTTATTCCCCAGAGTAGTGTTTCAAGTTCAGGTTAAGAGGTGCGCATATTGGTGTACCATTATTTGATTGTGGTTGTAGTGTTGGAGGGAATATAAGTGTCTAAATTTTACAGTGTGTCTCATTCATCCCAGTCACAGACGCTATCCTTCCACGTGTCACGGACAATTCATTTCGTTTAGTAGATTTAAGTGTTCTTGTGCTGGTTCGGGATTTTTCTCAAGGGGCGCTTCCACTGCTATTACCATCTTATAATCTTTAATAAACCCCAAGTCAAGTGAGAAAATAAAGTCCAGTAAATTCCGACCGGTTACATATATATATATATATATATATATATATATATATATATATATATATATATATATATATATATATATATATATATATATATATATATATATATATATATATATATATATATATATATATATTTCATCTTTAGTCCATATAACATGGGG
>NW_024729565.1:0-15260 GCF_018991925.1 Homarus americanus | reverse complement strand
GTAACACCCTCAGCATGTCTAACACTTTCTCAACGCACTCTACGGACTTTCAACACGCCTTGAATACTCTTATCTTACTCAACACACACTCACCACGCACTCAACACACTCAACGTACACTTAACACACTTCTCATATTCCGTCATCGCCTCTGTGTTTTTTTTAAGAAGCAGGTCTTGTTGTCTTGGAGAGAGAGAGAGAGAGAGAGAGAGAGAGAGAGAGACAGAGAGAGAGAGAGAGAGAGAGAGAGAGAGAGAGAGAGAGAGAGAGAGAGAGAGAGAGATATAAATAAAGGTGAACGGACCTAAATTAACCCTTCCTCAAGTGTAGTGTAAGGTTAGTTAATCTTCAGGTGATCCTTCACTCGTGTACCTCCCACTCCAACCCAGATGGAGGACAAGCAAGGGTGAACAGGGAGGGAAGGGAGGTGGGGAGAAGGGAGAAGGAGGGAGGGATGAGGAAACTTGCTCTAAGTGCATTATTTGTCGAAGGGAGGCGACGCACTCACAGCGAAGCGAGACACACACACTCTCGCCCAGGTATTTTTCACAAGGCTGGGGAAGTTCATCGAGGTAAGATCTCACGAAACACTCAGAAATATGATTCACTAATACTATGTATCTTAATATCTCATGTTTCCTGGTTATGTGTTTTGGGTTCGTATTTTTTTTTATTTATTCTTTTGTTTGTCTATTTTAGCCTCGACAAAGACAGATATCTATTTTTTGTCTCCTATAGATAGTTTTTGTAGTACGAAATGTTGAAAATTAAGAACCTAGAAGAGTCAAATGAGAGACTTAAATATTTATCAGTCTTTTATTTATTATTAATTTTTTTTTGGGGGGGGGGGGTGTTTTATAATTCGGTGAGAAATGATAATTGCAAGGTATAATACTCTTGTTTGTGGAAATTCTATAAACTTTTACTTTCGGTGATATCATACATTAGAGGTGAGAAAGTTTGTGTTAGTATTTTGCTTCTCGTCTTTCTGATTTTTACGTTAATAACTTTTTTCCTTATTGGATGACATAGAACTACATTCAACCAAGGTTCTCAATGAATGATATAAAAATAACATAAAAAAATACATTAAATTAACCACTTAAAAGATTCCTCCCACACCAACTGCACTATCATACACAAAACACGTCACCACTTCCCACCCAACCTCTAATTACCTCTACCAGCAACACCTTCTCCACCACACGACCTCTAATCATCTCTACCGCCCACACGACACAACATCACAACCTCCCATTCTTTCAACGGCCTCCAAGAAACTGAATTACACACACACACACACACACACACACACACACACACACACACACAACGTAAACACCTAGAAAAAGTGCAAAAGAGGGCATGCAAGACTATTCTCTCCCCTTCCTACTCCACATATCAAGAAGCGCTCAACACACTGACCCTTTCGACTCTCACTGACCATCACCACGACCTCATCTGCAAATTTGGTAAGAAGCTTCTACACCATCCTCGACATCGGCTCCTACTACCACCTGAGATCCCTTGTCCAAGAATTGCTGTTCGACACCACAACCGCATCCAGCCCATACGTGCACGAACTGATCGCTATAAGAACAGCCCAGTCCCAACCATTGTAAAAATTATCAATAACTTGTAATAAATCAGTGTATTCACTCCCAGTAAACACTACTCCTTGCACTGTCACTATGTTGAAATGAACTGTAGTTTGAGCATTTCCCCATCTAGTTATTATACGTCTTATTTGTGTCACTTATGTTACTTGTATATTATTTGTATAAGGGAGAAGAGTATGAGTGTGTTAATGAGGATAAGGAAGCGTAGAAAGTATAAGATATAGAAAAAAACAAAGAAGAATGATTTAAGTAAAAAAAAAAAGGATAGGATGGATAACAAAGACACTAACAATAAAATGAAGAAGAAGAATGAAAACAAGAAGAAGAAGAATAACAATAATAACAACAAAGAACAAAAAATACTAAAAGAAACACAAACAAGAAACCAAACAAAGAACAACAACAACAAAAAGAAGTCACATAAGAACAACAACATGACTCACCAGAACAAAAACAGAACAAAGAAACGAATTATAGAGAATAAAAACCCAGAAAATATATAATCCAAATGACTTAAATATAATTGTATGATAATTATATTTGCATTAGGAAATTAGTACGTAGACGGACCATGACTGCTCTACTAAACTGACTGGAGGGTTTAATAAAGAAATTCCACTGTGAGATAATACAAGCAGGGTAAATACATTAATGAACGGCACGCGAGAGTTGAAGGTGGTGTGTGTGTGTGTGTGTGTGTGTGTGTGTGTCCCAGTTCGATCTTTTATCCCACAATACTGTATTAATTCCTCCACAGTTCCCGATAATTCTCCCACAGTCTCCCAAATTCCCCCACAGTTCCCTATAATTCCCCCACACTTTCTTTATAATTCCCCCACACTATATGACCTGGCTTTATTGCACCCGGTAACAATATGACCCGGACGCTGGAATCTTGTTTGTTTATGGACTTCGTTTAGTTAGACGTGTGTGTGTGTGTGTGTGTGTGTGTGTGTGTGTGTATGCCTCTCCTGACCTGGTTGATGGATGTCTTTACCATATGTGGATTGTTTTGTTTATTTCTCTTGTTCTGTTTAAAGTTGCTGGGGATTTTTTGAAGGGATTTATTTCTTGAGGGAGGCGTTTGTATTTTTTTTTTAGTCTCTCTCTCTCTCTCTCTCTCTCTCATGTACGATTAATTATCTTTGAGTATTTATTTTTTCCATCTTTCTCCTCTTCAGTATCCTCCCATTTCCGCTTTCTCTATTTTTTTATTTTCCTTATTCCTTTTATTCTATCCTTTTTCTTGTCTTTCCCCTTCGATTCTTCTTTCTCCTTCTCATTTTTTCCACTTTTTTTTTTCCTTTTCTTCTGCACTTCAAATTCGTCCTCTTCTTCTTCCTTTCCCTTTCTTCTTTTTATCTTTTCTTCTCCTCTTCAATCATTTCCTCCTTCTTCCTTTATTCCTTTTCCTTCTTCTCCTCTCCTTTTTTTCCACCTCCCTGTTTCTCGTCGTCTACAAATTCTCATGATATTTCTCCATCCTTCAAGAATTCCAAGAAGGAAGACGATCCCAGGGTATTGGTTTTGGTAAGGAAGAGGAGGAGGAGGAGGAGGAGAGAAGAAGGAGGAGGAGGAGAGAAGAAGGAGGGGAGGAGGAGAAGGAGAGAAGGAGGGGAGGTGAGGAGGAGGAGGAGGAGGAGGAGGAGGAGGAGGGTGGTTGTTTGGACATAACTCACTGGACAAAACTTCACAAGACAAGCCTAACCTAACGTTCACCTCGCCACACCTCACCTAGCCTAACCTAACCTCACCTCGCCACACCTCACCTTGCCTAACCTAACTTCACCTCACCTAACCTAATATGACTAGTGAGTTTTTGCCTGTGTCTCGACGTGACAGAGAGAGAGAGAGAAAGAGAGAGGGGGACAGAGAGAGAGAAAGAGAGAGAGAGAGAAAGAGAGAGGGGGACAGAGAGAGAAAGAGAGAGAGAGAAGAGAGAGAGAAAGAGAGAGAGAGAGAGAGAGAGAGAGAGAGAGAGAGAGAGAGAGAGAGAGAGAGAGGTACTGTGTATGACTCGTGTGTACAGTATTTGATATAGGTACTGGGGTTGCGGCGTCTCTACTATATATTGTGACCAACTTATGTTGACTTAAACACTAATCAAACACATCCTCTATCCTCTCTAGTGTTTACACGTACGAGATGTAGATTATAAACACAACACAGACATATCAACATGTTAACAATCTCAATATAAACATTATATTAACACATACTTCATCCATCTTCTTAGTCAATGTTTATATATATACACAATCTACATCTTCCTTCCATGCATATATATTTATAAACATTCCTTCCATCTTTCCTAAGTTCATCTTCAGACTACTGCAGAAGGCTACCAGATGCAGGTAACAAGGTGGTGGAGCCGTCGATATAGAGAGACAGACAGACAGATTCACTTATTTTAACACTTCTGTCCTTCTCGGTGACCCAAATTTCTAGTTGACAGAGGGCAAGCGAGAAAACTTCCACAGACAGACAGTGACGGAAGTAAGACAGTAGCAGCGAGGACAGAGAGACAGTAGTAATGGAAGAGGAATGATCAGGAATTAGGAAATAGACAGTGACCTCAAGGGGACAGTAGTAACGAGAGGAGAGGGACAGTAGTAGTGGAAGAGGAGAGACAGGAGGAGAGAGAGAAGAGAGACAGTGACCTCAAGGGGACAGTAGTAACGAGAGGAGAGAGACAGTAGTGGTGGAAGAGGAGAGACAGGAGGAGAGAAATAAGAGAGACAGTGACCTCAAGGGGACAGTAGTGAAAGAGGACAGTGACAACAGGTACAGACCGCGGAAGTGACCAGATGCTCCCGGAAGTGATTTTTACCAGAAATTCTGAATTGAAAAGAAAAATGTTAGGTTTGGTTAGGTTAGGTTAGGTTAGGTTAGGTTAAGAGAGGCTAGAGTTAAGATAAATTATATCATGATACTGAGAATTCTTTTTTCAACGATAGGATTTTTGGCTCAGTAAAAGGATTCAGTCCCCGGAAGTGAGGGTTTCTCAGTACTGATGAGGCCGTCCTGAAACCTTTTCCTCCCTCCTTTTCCCTCATTCTCTCACCTTCTTTCACTCCCACCCTCATTCCATCCCACTTTTCCTCTTGCTCCCTCCTTTTCCCCCTTCCTCTTTTCCTCCTCCCTCCTCCTTCTCTCTTCAATTCTCTCGCATTTTCATTCCTTTCCTCTATCATTCCCTGCCTCCCTTCTCCCACCCTTTCTCTTCCTTCCCTTCTTCCTTCCGATTCCCTCCATATCTCCATCTTCTGTGTTCCCTCCACCCGCCTCACTCCCTCCCCACCCTCCCATCTTAATTCCCTTCCACTCGCTCTCATTCCCTGGTCTTTATATATTTCACTTTCTCTCCCATCTGTCCTCTGAGTTGAAGAAAAATATTTAATAATACTATGTGTAAGGAAACACGTCTGGAGGCATCAAAGACCTGACCCCCCTCCCCCTCTCCCCCTCTCTCTCTCCCCTTGTCCTACTCTTTCCTTTCCTCTTTCTTACTCTCCCCCTCTTCTTCTTCTTCCTACCTTCCCCTCCCCTCATTCTCCCCCTCTTCTCCCTCCCCTCCCCTTTCTTCCCCTCCTCTCCACCCCCTACCACCAGGACGTCCCTATTGTGCGATTACCCAACGGAACCAGGAAGTCTCACGCCCCCCCACGCACACCCCAATCCCCCTTCCTGGACGCCTAGAGACACTCTCCTACAACTCTTTGTGTTAGTACGATGGCTGGGAGGGAGGGAGGGAGGGAGGGAGGGGTATGGGGGAGGAGAGATGGTTGAAAAATTGACAATACTGCCCATCTCTTTTCATCTTTATGGCTTCCTCCTCTTCTTTCTCTTATTCCTCTTCCTTCTCTTCTTCCTCTTCTTCCTCCTCTTCCCCGGTCTTATTCCTCTTCCTCCTCTTCGTCCTCTTCTTCCTCTTCCCCCTCTTATTCCTCTTATTCCTGTTCCTTTGAAATCCGTCCATTCTGTTCCGTCTCTTCTCTCTCCCTAAATAATAATAATAATAATAATAATAATAATAATAATAATAATAATAATAATAATAATAATAATAATAATAATAATAATAATAATAATAATAATAATAATAATAATAATAATGAAACAAAAACATACAATCATGAACATACGAACTATTTCCTGAAACACACACACACACTAAATAGCTCAGGGAGAAGACCATAAAGAGCTATTCGAGGAAGACATAAATAGTGATGTGGTGATAATAAACGGTGTAACAGATATATATGGCGATGTTTATGACCTCTCTCTCTCTCTCTTTAACCCCCATCCCTCCTCTCTCTCTCTCTATCTCTCTCTCTAACTCCCATCCATCCTCTCTCTCTATCTCTCTCTCTCTCTCTCCATTTCTGGCCAAAAAAGAAAGAGAATATTTCACGACAATTAAACACCACACAATGTCACCTAACTTTGAGCCAGCCGAGGCAGCGTGTAGCATAACTGTCTCGTAATGAAACAAAAAATACCCAAAATATACAGGGTATATATATATATTTATACTTTGAAATGTATAATGTGAAGAAAGAAAGAAAGAAAGAAAGAAAGAAAGAAAGAAAGAAAGAAAGAAATTATTAGACAGGAGTTTATTGATAGAGATTTAATGAAATGTATCTTTTTTCTCTGGAAGGGGGGGGGGTTGGAGAGGGGGGAAGGGGGGGTTCTTTTGATATTTCTCCTGTCTGATGGACGTAAGGAGGCCCTGGGAGCTTAAGTTGTATGGGACAGGTAAAGGAAAGTGACAGTGGTAGACAGGAGGGAGGTTGTTATGACGGTAACGGTAATTGACAGAATATGATCTTGATGGTAATGACGGTCGTAGAGAGATAGACAGTAACGGTGGGAGGAAAATAGACAGTAACTGAAGGCAGGAAAATAGACAGTAACTGGAAACAAGAAGATGGACAGTAAATGGAGACAGGAAATAGACAATAAAAGAGACAGAAACATAAGACAGTGACGGCGGGATGTAAATAGACAATAACGAAGACAAGAATATAGGACAGTGACAGCAAGATAGACAGTAACTCGAGACAGGAATACAGGACACGTTGCTTCACTATCTCACACAGAAAATGGGAGACTGTCTCGTTAGCTCCGGTGACTGAAGGAGGAAACTCGGTATTGTTAGCTCCGAGACGAAAATTATATAAGAAATCTTTAATATATCCCTCAGAGATATTTATTGGAGGCATAAATTTTGACGTGTTGTTACAAAATTATGATAATGTTGAAGATATTTTCTTACTTGTTAGCTCCGGTTCATAGCTCAAGAGGGTTTATTAGATCCATAAATTGTGTTGCTCTACACTTAAGGATGATGGTATTTGATATTTTTCAGAAGTAACTTTATAACTGCAGTGAGCAATATATCCAGAGTTAATTTTTCAACTTATAATTATATATTTTTTTTATATTTGGGAATTTTTTTTGATAAATTTATGATAGTTATGATTTTTTTTATTTGGCTCAGATAAAATTGTGTTTATGAGGATCCACATTTTAGCTCCACAAAAGGAGGTAATTGCTCAGTGTAAATAAATACGATTTTTTTCACTAGCGATCAGAAAAAAATATTTATTGAGAAATTTAAGATAATAAAAGAATTATTTAATGTATTTATGGCTCTTGGTTATGGCTGAGGGGAGAGTTAATTATTTTTGGCTCCCAGACGAGAAATACTGTTATTTAGCTCATTGTTACGTGTTAAGTTTTGAAGGTTTGTTCATGGAACCAGAAAATAATGATACAAATTATTGAATATTCTGAAAATATTTTTTTGGGTAAAGATGATTAATTTGTCTTTGTTTTTACTTTCAGATTATAATTTTTAACTCCGAGAGAATAATCGGTATTATGATAATCTTTTTAGCTCAAAGTGATTTTATCAAAGGAGCAATTATGATATATTGAGCCTGGTAATTACTCCAACAGAATACTGATAATGATAAATAATTTAGCTCAGTTTGTTATCTCACAGACAACAGTGTTTCTTCATAACTCCACAACAAAAGACATATATAAGCATGTTAATTAGAAGGCTCCATTTTATACTTTTTCCTGCTTGGCTTTTTTAACTCAAAACAGTGAGTTACTAAGATCAGCTTTACAAAAAAAAAATTATTTCTTCATCACAAACAATAATTTTAATGACTCGTGCAAGAACACATTGTCCTTGACTGAGGTTTTATTTATTTATTTAATGTATTTCATTTTTATTTATTTATTTTATGCTCTAAAACCTGTGTTCGTAACTTCAGGAAATAGTCAGTCTTAATTGGAAAGTGTTGTTACATTGTTACAATTATAAATGTATTTTTCATTTTTACCTCTTTAATAGCTCGGGGATATTGAATACTGTTTCTGATTTTCACATCCAGTATATATGGTTACGGTAATTACAGAGTTTTATCGAATTTACGGTATTTACGGAATTTACAAAATTTTATAGAATTCTACCGAATTTATACAATATAAACAATTTACGGAATTGGTGAAATTTATACCATTTACACTTTCCCGAGATACTTTTATTTACATTTTTTATTTCTTTATTTTTAGTAAGACTTTTTATTACATATTATATTATTGGTCTGTTTGTCTGCTTGTTGTTTTATTATATATATTATTTTTTGTTGAGAAAGTAATCACTTCCCAGGTATTTTCCTTTGATTCGAGAATTTAATTGTCTTGTAATTCGCTTTTTTATGTGCGAAACTTTTTTAATTTTGCTTAAAGAAAAGACCATTTAACGTTTATTTTAACTTTTTGCCTTTGAAATTAATGTTGAAAATAAATAATTGTACTTCACTTTATAGTCAAATGTTAAGGAATATTATGTATACCTAACTCTGTTTTAATCCTTATTTTACATACACAGAATACATAGAATACATAAAATACACAAAATACATAAATACATAAAATACATAAAATACATAAAATTCACAAAATACACAGAATACATTAAATACATAAAATACACAAAATACATAAATACATAAAATACACAAAATACATAAAATACATAAAATACATAAAATACACAAAATACATAAAATACATAAAATACATAAAATACACAAAATACATAAATACATAAAATACACAAAATACATAAAATACATAAAATACATAAAATACATAAAATACATAGAATACATAAATACATAAAATACACAAAATACATAAAATACATAAAATACACAAAATACATAGAATACATTAAATACACAAAATACATAAATACATAAAATACACAAAATACATAAAATACATAAAATACATAAAATACATAAATACAAAATACATAAAATACACAAAATACATAAAATACATAAAATACATAAAATACATAAAAAACATAAATACATAAAATACATAAAATACATAAAACACATAAATACATAAAATACATAAATACATAAAATACATAAAATATGTAAATACATAAAATACACAAAATACATAGAATACATAAAATACACAAAATACATAAAATACATAAAATACACATACAAAATACATAAAATACATAAATACATAAATACATAAAATACATAAAATATGTAAATACATAAAATACACAAAATACATAGAATACATAAAATACACAAAATACATAAAATACATAAAATACATAAAATACATTAATACCTAAAATACCTAAAATACATAAAATACATAAAATACATAAAATACATAAAATACATAGAATACATAAAATATGTAAATACATAAAATACACAAAATACATAAAATACATAAAATACACAAAATATATAAAATACATAGAATACATAAATACATAAAATACATAGAATACATAAATACATAAAATACATAAATACATAAAATACATAAAATACATACCTCAGGCTACCGTATGTTACTTTCTTCTCTACTGGACGCAACACATTTGTCTTCCTTTGAGAGAAACTATATATCTTACGCATTGACGCTTTACGTACACAGATAAAAACGTCCATCACGTACACCCCAACGACGATAATCCACCACCACGGACCACGGACGTAGATAGGGCCATCCATCACGTACACCCCAACGACGATTATCCACCACCACCACGGACCACGGACGTAGATAGGGCCATCCATCACGTACGCCCCAACGACGATTATCCACCACCACCACGGACCACGGACGATAGACCATCCATCACGTACACCCCAACGACGATTATCCACCACCACCACGGGACCACGGACGCAGATAGGGCCATCCATCACGTACACCCCAACGACGATAACCATCACCACCACGGGACCACGGACGTAGATAGGGCCATCCATCACGTACACCCCAACGACGATAATCCACTACCACCACGGACCACGGACGTAGATAGGGCCATCCATCACGTACACCCCAACGACGATAATCCACCACCACGGACCACGAACGTAGATAGGGCCATCCATCACGTACACCCTAACGACGGTAATCCACCACCACGGACCACGAACAAGGACGTGCTCAGGGCCACGTTAAAGCCCTTCTCTTCCCCCGTCCAATTATCTCCTATGTTGATGCCGTAACCCAATCTACTATGTCTGTTTGTCAAACCCTATTTCCAATTTATCTACCTCCTCCTCCTCCTCCTCCTCCTCCTCCTCCTCCTCCTCTCCTTCCTCCTCCTCTTCCTTCTCCTTGTACTCCTCTTCCCTTTGTACTTTCCCTATACTTCATACCTTCCTTCACCCCTTCCTTCATACCTTCCTTCACACCTTCCTTCACCCCTTCTTTCACATCTTCCTTCACACCTTCCTTTACACCTTCCTTCACACCTTCCTTCACCCCTTCCTTCACCCCTTCCTTCACCCCTTCTCCTTTCAATTCTTCCTTCAATTCTTCCCTTCACCCCTTCCTTCATACCTTCCTTTACACCTTCCTTCACCCCTTCTTTCACATCTTCCTTCACACCTTCCTTTACACCTTCCTTCACACCTTCCTTCACCCCTTCCTTCATACCTTCCTTCACCCCTTCCTTCACCCCTTCCTTCACACCTTCCTTCATACGTTCCTTCACCCCTTCCTTCACCCCTTCCTTCACACCTTCCTTCACTCGTTCCTTCACCCATTCCTTTATACCTGTCTTCACCCCTCCCTTCACACCTTCCTTCACCCCCTCATTCACATCTTCCTTCACACCTCCCTTCACACCTTCCTTCACATCTTCCTTCACATCTTCCTTCATCGAATTATTGGGTAACTCACCAGTGGTATATCATTCAATTATATAATCCAGCGATGTACTAATGCATTACTGTAGTGGAAGGTCGTGGTGCAGGTCGTGGTGCAGGTCGTGGTGCAGGTCGTGGTGCAGGTCGTGGTGCAGGCCGTGGTGCAAGTCGGTCCATTCTTGTGTTCCGGGGTTGACCAGTGGCTCTCTGTTTATCTCCTTTTGCTATCTCTTTTCTCTCTCGCTGTTTCTATCTCTCTTCCTGGGCTTATGTCTAGGCACCCCCACCCTCCCCCCAACACACACAGCCCCCCCCACCACCCACACACACAGGCCCCTACTATAAGTGACCGTCACTCACCCACTCCACTTTCTTAAAAAACTCTCACCATCGAGGCGAACTTTTGCAATCTAAGTGAAAGGTCGACTCGATTTCCATGTGTGGGAGAGACTCTCAATCATATTTTATTGTCGTTCTCAGCAAAAGGCCATTGAGGAGAGAATTCCCATATGATGCGGTGATTATTTCTCTCTAAGTTATGGAGAACAAATTACTTCCAAGCCCAGGAGAACAATTCACAGCGAAGAGAGAACTTTTAGAATAAACTTAAGGCTTTGTTGTCGCGGTTGTTGTTGTTCTCTTGTTTATTTTAAGGTGAAAAAAGTTTAATGTAAATACATTAATAAGATTCTGTCACACACACAAATACAAGCACACAAACACACACACACTACATCCTTGACCACCGGAGGGTCAAGACCTACCAGGCGCTGCGGCCCCCCTTGGCCATGTTCGGCCCCATATCCCCAAGTCCCTCTCCCCGACCCATCCTCACCACCGGGATATCAACATAATCAAAAGTGACAATTTCGTTTTGGAAAGAAGTGTGATCAGTGTTGAACATTGATGAACAGTGTTTAAGCCAGTGAATTGAGCACTAGGCAGTACCAGTGAGAGCCGTGACCCACCAATTAGATAAGCACCCCTGGGAACTGACCACTATCCTCTGACCAGACGGTATTAATCAGTCCTCTCTGGGAACACCAATTGGTCTGCTTTACTCCTGACTACGGTCTGCTTTACTCCTGACTACGGGATAAACACAACACCACCCAGCAGAATGAAATACTGTGACACCACCCCACACCACACGGCGTCCCCATGACCACGTGAGGTCCTTCACATCAACACCCGAGGACAAGTTACTAAACACCACACCAGGTGCGGGCCATCAACTGTAAGCTATAATAATTTGTATGTTCAACTCATGTCCTTCTCCTTTCAGTAATGAAAGCTTTTGTTAAACGACCCACCCCCATGTCTTTGTATGTAATAAGTCATTTTTGTCCAATGTACAGGGTATATTTTCAGCCTTCGGGCTGCAGAACTTTTTCAATAAACCGTTAATTATTAATCACACACACACACACACACACACACATCTACAGTATTATAAAGTTTTCTCAGTCGTCTCAAGAATAAAAAGGAAGAGAACTTCAACAGCCACTCTGACCATCGGCATACAGTGGCCACCCACCCTCACCACCCTCACACACCTTAACTAACCATCACCCACCCTCCATCACCCTAACCCACCCCACCACCATCCTCACCCTTACCCACCCTAACCCACCCTAACCCACCCTTCCACCATCCTCACTCACCATCCCACATCCTCCCACCACCCTCACCACACACTCTCCCACCCTAACACATTCTCCCTCCATCATCACTCACCCCCCCCCACACCCTAACCTACCCTCCTACACCCTCACCTTCCATCACCCTCACCTTCCATCACCCTCACCTTCCATCACCCTCACCTTCCATCACCCTCACCCACCCTAAAATTCCCCCCATATAATATTAATGAACCAAACTTCTCATTTATTACTAGGGTTAGGTTAGGTTAGGTTAGGCTAGGTTAGGTTAGGTTAGGTTAGGCTAGGCTAGGTTAGGTTAGGTTAGGTTAGAGGTTGGTCTTAAAGTGACGCATCTGTGTTTACTTAGGCTAGAAAAATAAGTTTAAAGAATCTCTCTCTCTCTCTCTCTCTCTCTCTCTCTCTCTCTCTCTCTCTCTCTCTCTCATCCTGTTATCTATACTCCTCTTCCGTCTTTGTGTAGGATAGATCAAAGAATACAAAAAAGACCTCAAAGACCGCTAAAGAGGGAGAGAGGGTTAATGGATAAAGAGGGGAATTGAAAGAGAGGGAATGAAAGAGGATGAAGTATAAAGCAGCATAACAGCAGAAAGAAAAGAAAGACAGACAGACAGAGACAGACAGACAGACAGACAGACAGACAGACAGACAGACAGACAGACAGACAGACAGACAGACAGACGGTCTCCCTTGAACCTACTGAAACTATATTGAGATCAAGTAGCGGGAATAAAGACCTTGGTTACTGCCTGAAGAAGATGGAGAAAATCACTGATTCTTGGCCTCCAGGAGCGAGAGATCATCATCATCATTATTATTGTTATTATATTACGACTTTGGGGTAATTCTAAAATTTAGTTAATTACAGTATTGTGAAGAACTGGGTCAACATACTACCACTTGCTGCCTAATTGACATTTAATTCAATTATTTTTTTTTCTGTGATCGCAACAGTGAAATATTCGACTTGGGAATAATTGAAGTTAATTGTGTAAGTTCATGTCTTTGACGAGAATGAACCCAAATTGTCGTATGTGATATAAATTGAAGCATTTCTATTCTTGTAAGTGACGAATAATACTCAATTTGTAGCTTCGTTTTTCAGGTTTCAGAGAAGTAGTCAATACCACTTACTATTAAGACTTGCTTTATGCTTCAGTTAAATGTTGAATAATCCTTAATTTATACCTAAGAAGAAGTCGGCGAGGAGCAACTACGTCCAACTCTGTAACTCAACAGTCAACACTACTAATACACGTGTTTGCTCCATCAGCTGATCTACACAGGCGCCGGATTTAAAATACTGCAGCGCACGTTTCTTGTACAATATATATATATATATATATATATATATATATATATATATATATATATATATATATATATATATATATATATATATATATATATATATATATATATATATATATATATTCAGAAATTTCAGAGTAAGTTCAAATGCCCCGCCGTGAGTGATACTGAGCGTTCAAGGTCATCTGAGGGGAGGGAGCGCTGCCTGCTCATAGCGAGAGATTGCGGAACTAGGCCTATATGATATTAAATGTAATTTACCGAATTAATAATGATGCGATTCATGAAGTAAGGGACTATTATTGAATTTGAAATTATTATAGATCGTTTATCAGTCTGAATAATGTTACGGGTGTCCCAAGGAGTTATTAGTTAGGCGGAAAATATGTCACGTAGGCCCAAGCTAACGCCTTGAGGAGACGCGACGCTGGCTAGGTCTCAGTCGCGGGGAGGATTCATAAAAAACAAGACGTCCCTGCGCGTCTGGCACAAAAATAGTCACGTGGCCTAGTCACCTGTGCTGCGCTATTGCAGTATAACAAGGTTTCCGTCAGAACCCACTTGACTGGAGTTGACCGGAGTTGACCGGAGTTTGACTGCGAGAGATTGACTGCCGTTTGAGACTGCTGTTGATGATTGAGGGTGGCGTTTGTCGCCATTGGACCGATCAGAGTAGGCCTGTCACTGTTTAGCGGGGTACCAAAGGATCTCTTGAGGGAATCTAGCCGTCCACCCGGACGGCTCACAACACGTCGGCTCACAACACCACATGTCCCGAGCTGCTTAGTGAAACCCTCTTGCTAACGGGAAGCTAAAGCTCCTCTCAACTGCACAAGGTCTGATTGGCTCACTCTCTTCCTGCCCATGGACGCACTGGGAGTACACTGAGGCTGTCTGAGTATATTAATGGTCACACACTGAGACCGTGAGTCTAGGACTCTAGGAGATACCTAAAGGAACATTTTATCTTCCTTATTACGGGTGTAGTTAATACCATTCCTCAGTTACTGATATTATCTTGACGTGTGTAGTTTAATATTTCTTAAATAATTTTGGTAGTAGTGTTTTTTGAATGTTTGTGTCATTAAGTGGAACCAGAGTGATACTGTGATTTGATTCTTTTAATGCATCTAATTGTTCTTCATAATTCTGATCTCAGGTATAACCTTGTTCCCCAGAGCAGTGGTTAAGTTAGGTTAGGAAGTGTGCATCTGTTGGGGTGCTATATTGTTTTGTTGAAAGCCCTTAAGGCCTATTCATTGTAGAGTATTTAATTTCTTATTTTTTATTACCATTTCCTCAGTGACTGATATTATTTTGTTAAAAGCCCTTAAGGCCTATTCATTGTAGAGTATTTAAGTTCTTATTTTTTAATACCATTTCCTAAGTGACTGATATTATTTTGGGAAAGCCTTTAAGGCCTGTTTCATGGG
>NW_024729564.1:0-13902 GCF_018991925.1 Homarus americanus | reverse complement strand
CCATTCAAATAATGGACTCAACCTTGCCTCCCCCCCTCTTCCAACCGCGCGGTCAGTCCCAACCCTCCCCCCACCCCCCACCAATCCTCCCTTCCAGGGTTTTTAACATTTAGTATTAAATAATACCTCAGATTAAAGTTAGGATAATATAATTGACATTGCTGGATTCCTTGGAAGACCAGGAATATTTTGAATATAAATGTCATATATTTTGCACAAAAGATAACATAGTTAATTTGAGAAAAATTTTTATCTAAAATTTGTATGTCTAATGCAAAAATATGATGTTTATATTCAAAATGATCATCAAATTATAAGAATTCCAGAATGTAAATTATATTCAGACCGGGTAATTTGTATGAATTTTATGAGCTAAAACAAATATCTTCAGTTAATAAAAAAAAAAAATAATTCTTCACAGGGTAACAGATGGTCGGTCGGTCCCTCCCTCCCCCCACCAACCGTCCCAAGGAGATGTGTGGGATAACCACTAAATTTTAATAAATAATACCTCAAACTAAAGTTAGGATAATATAATTGACATTGCTGGATTCCTTGTCATAAGCATTTTATCTCGACGCTCTCCCTTACTCCGCTCACCCACACCTGGTTCATCTTATGACCCTACACCCACCCCCTGGGCCTGCCTCTCCTGCAGGGATGGATGACACAAACAGCGATGATGACCCAGATGACCCCCAGCCCACACGTTGCCACCCTGCCACTCATAAATAGAGTACTGGACCACTGACCTGGTACAGACTGCCACTTCAATATTTCACAAATTACTCTCAGTAAACAGTTTCACAAATATTTTACATTTGCTCCACGTCTATGATAATCTAGAGGGGTACAGTGACTCGACGAAGAAAATCCGCTATGTTTGACAACCTACATGAGAAATTCAGGACCCTCTTCTATCTATACTACCAGAATATTTGTATTCGTAGAAGTATAGTGCTGTGTCGAGGCAGTATCAGTTTCCACCCAAGCGACACCATTTTGGCCTGAAGTTGTTTGTGATGTGTGATTGCAAGATGAGCTACATCCAAGATATTATGTACATGAGGGCACTACTGATACAACACTTGATCCTATCACTGGCCATTCTGGGGGGACAGGGTAGTGTTTTTCCAGTACAGGTACTTACATGACAACAAAGACCAGGGCTTGTGGGACATGCAGAGCCAAGCGTATTGCTATGCCATACCTCCCCAACAAAAAAGAAAGGAGTGATGGCCAAGTCATCCTTAGGAAAGCACACTAATGCCTTTCAATATAATGGTGTAATAAGAAGGGTGTTCATTTGATGTCTACTGTCCACCTTTGTGCTGAGCCATAACATACACAAGGCAACAAAACAATACGAGATGAAACCTGAGTGTTCTTTTTTATAATATAACCATGAGACTTGGAGATAAATCAGATGCAATGATCTCTAGTGTAAAAAGTGCCTGGAAAACAACGAAATGGTATAAGAAAATGTTTTTCCATCTCCTGGACATGTTATTATTAAAATGCACACATACTATACCAACAAGTGAAGGGAAAGAAATTCACTGACCACACCATTCACATCCTCAAGCAACTTCTGGCTGTCTACCACCAACTGTGTGAGCCACAGTCCATCCACTCCCAGAAACACATCAAAGCCTTAATGCCTCCCAGTTTGCTCAAATCCCGGACTGTATCCTTCCTACAGCATCAATGAGACACCCAACGAGAAAATGCCATGGCTATGTATGCACATTCAACAAAGCAACCTCAGGTGTACAAGGAAACATTTTACATGTGTTTGATGTGCGGCCACCACCATGTGTCTTACCGTGTTTTAAAGTGTATCACACTTGAAATGTGAAATTCAAATAGTGTTCAAGTATAGAAATAAGTGCCCAAGTATGTGGAAAAATGATGCATGTTGTGAAGAATAGCGAGGGTGCACCATTTGAAAACATTGTGCTTCCCCATCTGGAGTACTCAAACCCTGTCTGGTCCCCGAGATATGCTAGGAACTGTCAGTTGGTTGAAAATGTTCAAAGGAGGGCCACCTGACTGGTGCCTGCACTTCGGCACCTCAGCTACCCTGAGAGATTGGAGCGCCTGAACTTGCCTAGCTTATACTACAGATGGGCAAGGGGAGACCTAATTGAAGTGTATAAGCATCTCAAGGGACACTACTCAGTCGAGTGTCCTTACTTGGAGCTGGCGGACACTCGCCCCACAAGGGGTCACAGCTCAAGATTGAAGAAGCCGCAGGTCCAGAAAACTGTGAGGGCAAACTTTTTCGGCGTGAGAGTTGTGAACTCTTGGAACAATCTACCAGAAAGTGTTGTGTCAGCACCGAGTGTGAGCTCTTTCAAGACTAGACTTGACCAACACTGGAGCGGGTTCAGGTACATTCAGGAGCTGGTGCATGCCCAGTACTTGCCAACAGTGTGAAACAAAGGGGTGACCGATCGCCCAAGCGACTAACGAGCCGATCATTTGGTGAAGAGGATAAAAGAAAAAGAAAAGTAACAGACGTGACTGATCGCCCAAGCAGCTAACGAGCCAATCAGTGGTGAAGAGGATAAACGTAAAAAGTAAAATCACAGCACAACCACCAAGAAACCATGAGATACATTAGATTGATAGATATTTTGAATATAATATGACTAATGTTGTATCAGTTTGAATTATATATGTGACGTTGTACTGTATTCACTAGAATACTTACCAAAACCATGCTCATGTCTGCAGATGAATACAACAGCTGACTCTAACCTCGACTTTTTCTTCCTTCAGTTAAAGATAATTAGTTTATATGAATAAAGAATAAGATGCTAAAATAAAGGTACCTATGGTACTTATTTCCCTATCTACCTACTTAATTATTTATCTACCTACTACTTAATTATTTATCTACCTACTACTTAATTATTTATCTACCTACTACTTAATTATTTATCTACCTTCTACCTAGCTTTCATACCTACCCAACTACTTACTTACCTACCTACCTACATATCTGCTTACTTACCTATATACTGACCTCACAACCTACTTACCGGTATCTTCTTATTTCCTATCTCTATTCACTTACCTGCAGATTTACTTCCCTAACCACCTACTCACTTATATATCCCGAACTATCTGTTTACTCATCTAGCTACCTACCGTCTTTCCAATCTGCTTACAACACCTTCTTTACCCATCTACACACTTACCCAACTACCTACCTGTCACTACTTACTATAACAATCACTACTTAATCCTACTTACTATGTCTGTTGCTTGTTATTTAATTCTTCCATACATCAGGTTTCCTTTGCAGTAAATACATATAATGTATACAGTTGCAGTAATTTTAGTGTTAATATACTCTCTCTTATTACCAGGGCAAAAGTACACATCTCAGAATTGTCTGAAAGGGATGGAGATGGTATGACTCAGGAAGAAATTAAGTGTGTTGCTACAGTTGAACAGAAAAATGCACTCTCAAGCAAGTTATATTATGTGTAGTAAATCAAATGGTGTGTACTAGAATTTATTTTCCATGTAGACTGGCATATAAGAGGTTTCTGAATTGTTGGGAGGATTTATTTTTAGGTGACTGTTCCTATAATTAATCTTTCATGTGGTGCATCTATGCATATACAAGATAGGAATTATATCTTGCTGTCTTTAGGAAGATAAATGTTGTACTCGGTGAAAAGGTGTACCTGTAGTATAAGGTACAAAATGCATCTGAGGATACAGGTTCTTTTGTGCAGTAATCACAAAAATAGGTGTCTGTATTAAATCTTAGAATTGTGTAATTGCAGTTGAAAGGGTTTCATTTTTTTTATACCATGCCAAGAGGATAGTTGTCTTAGGAATACTGTACTGCATAGTATATTTCTTATTTGGAGTTAAGCTTGCTGTAGATTTAGAGGAAAATGTATTGGTTCTTTTGCATGTTGACAATTTGTAAGAGTGTACCATCGTACGATATGTTTTCCCATGTTGAGTGGGGGGGCTTGTCCTTGGCAGCGCCTGATGGCCAGTGCCCAGCTGACGCTGTTATAATAAAGTCTATAGAAAACATGGTCTATGACTCCAACCTCTCACATGGCGCACAGTGAGTAGGATATGTCGGGGCCCGACACGCCATTACAGCCCTGACAAGAACGCTGACATGGCCCCTACACGTCCACGATTCTCGACGCCCTCAAGGGGACGCCAGGGCTTCTCTACACCGGCCGGGAACACCACGCGCGCCCAGCAGCAGGCCATGAGTGCATTGATGGCTCAGATGGCGTCTCTAGGTGCTGGCGGTGGTCATGCTTCTATGCCGGTCATGAAGCCCTCAGCAGCTGTCACTCCAGAGAAGTGTGAGGCAGAAATGCCAGCAGCTGCGTTTAGGACATGGAGGCGGTCCATGGAGTCATGGGTGCTGCTGAACGGGTGGCCACAGCTGGTGGCCACACTCCACATTCGCCTGAACTGCGTCCCCGCACTCCAAAGAGTGATTGACTCGAGATACCCCAGCGGTCAGTGGGAGCAGCTCTCGCCCAAAGAAGCCCTGGACGCCATCAGTGGAATGGTTCTTCAATCTTCAAACCAAGCTGTGAAATGGAACGAGTTTTTCAACAGCAAACAAGGTGAAGAGGAGCCCATGAAAAGGTATTTTCAACGATGCTTCTCAGAAGCAGTGGAGTGTGAGTTTAAATGTCCCACCTGTGATAACGACCTCTCTGAGTACATGCTATTACGTAAAGTTATGGTGGGCCTGAGTAACCCAGTGTTGAAAAGGGAAATTTTCCAGGGGTACTCTAGTTATAATAGTGTTGAAGTGCTTAGAAATAAATGCATGTTATTTGAAGCAGCAGTGAGAGATGCTGGTGTATTGTGTCGTACGTCTGGCCAGGCAGTGGTGGGAACAGTTGCGGAGGCAGTGGCGGGTGGTGATGACGTCACCGGTGAGCCTGAGGTAGCTGCCGCCCGACCTCCACACCCAAGTCGAGGACACTGTGGTAATTGCGGCGTGTCACATGCACCTGGTAAAAGTAACTGCCCTGCAAGTGGGGCTACATGTCGCAATTGCTGTAAGGTTGGTCACTTCAAAAGGTGTTGTAGGAGTAAGTCAACCCTAAGTGCTCCTGTGGATGTGTCAGGCGCTGTTACAGTGGCAACAGCCCAGCTATCCCGCCACCCCAGGTTACAAGTGTTCGTGGTCCCAGGCCGGGGGCAATTCCCCCGCCACCCCTGTGCTGGCTGTAGCCGACACGGGTGCTATGGTGTGTGTGGCAGGCGCATCCCTGCTCCGGGACATCGGTTTGTGTCCGGGGCAACTTCGGGCCCGTAATGGCTTAAGGGACGTGGCGAACAAACAGCTCAAGTGTCTGGGGTCCGCCCCCTGCCGCCTCGGTGTGGACGAGGGGTCCACCGTCCAGGAGGTCTACTTCGTGCAGACAGCCAAGGCCCTCTATCTGTCATTGGAGGCCTGCAAGTGCCTCAACTTGGTGCCTGTCGACTTCCCGTTCCATAGACGTGCTGTGGCTGCCGTGGGCGATGGAGGGGAGCGGCACACTGCCGACGATCTACCTCCGAACCGTTTACCTGAGAGCAGCCGTTTCCCGCCGAGGCCAGTTGAGATACTCTTGCCTCCTTTGGAGGAGAATGTGGCCAGGCTGGAGGCATGGCTACTCACGCACTTTTCGTCTACCGCATTCAACACCAGCAGGTCCCCACTGCCAGTCATGACTGGTCCCCCTCACCGTATCCACCTGACGCCCGGCACGACTCCCTACGCCTGTCACACACCCGCTCCCGTTCCGAAACACTGGGAAGCGGAGGTGAAGGCCCAGTTGGAGGAGGACGTCAGGAGAGGCGTCATCCAGCCAGTGCCTGCTGGTGAGGCTACGGAGCGGTGCGCCAGGATGGTCGTGGTGGCCAAGAAAAACGGTCAGCCCAGGCGCACTGTGGACTTCCAACGCCTCAATGCAAGCTGTCTGAGGGAGACGCACCACACACCTGCACCATTCGACATGGTGTCTGGGGTGCCAGTGCACTCGTTCAAAACCGTCGCTGACGCCTTTTGGGGATTTCATCAAGTGGAGTTGGAGGAGGAGAGTAGACGCCTGACCACATTCATCACGCCGTGGGGACGTTTTCGATACTGCAGGACTCCCATGGGACATTGCTCAGCGTCAGATGCTTACACCAAGAGGTTTGACGACGCTATTCAGGATGTGCCCCGTAAGTACAAGTGCGTGGATGACACTCTCCTCTATGACTCCAGTGTGAAGGGGGCGTTCTGGCACACTTACGATTTTCTGGAGACCTGCGCTCGCACAGGTATCACGCTGAAACCAGAAAAGTTCTTGTTCTGCAGGAGAGAAGCTGAGTTTGTGGGTTTCCTCCTGGGGTGGGACCTGTACCAGCCCACTGCCCAACGTCTGTCAGCCATCAAGGACTTCCCCATGCCGGATCAGCCATCAATCACTGACATCAGGTCCTGGCACGGCCTGGTTAATCAGTTGGCTCCCTTCCTTGCCACTGCACCTGTGATGGAGCCCTTCCGTGAGCTCCTCAAGAAGCCAGTGGGCAAGCAGGTGTATTGGGACGACCAGCTGCGGCTCAAGTTTCGCCAGGCCCAGGACACCATCTGTCAGTTGGCCAGAGACGGCTTGGTGTACTACATCAAATCCAGGCCTACGGCAGCTGTCACTGATTGGAGCAGGGAGGGCATCGGCTTCGTCGTCCTGCAACAATACTGTGCCTGTGCCTCTCCAGAGACGCCCTTCTGCTGCAGAGGAGGGTGGCGGTTGGCTCTGTGTGGTAGCCGACATCTGAGCACGGCCGAGGCCGGTTATGCTGCAGTAGAAGGGGAGGCCCTGGTTGTGGTGTGGTGCCTGCGCAAGGCCAGGCTGTTCCTCCTTGGCTGCCCGAACCTCATTCTGGTGACGGACCACCGCCCCTTAGTTGGCTTGCTAGGGGACAGAGCCTTCACGGATGTGGCGAATCCGCGCCTGTTCAGGCTCAAGGAGAAGACCCTGCAGTACCGATTCACGGTCAAATACTTGCCAGGGAAGCGGAACTGTGCAGCTGACGCCCTATCCCGCTTTCCCTCCCTCAGGGCGGCGCCTGATGCGGAGGACATGGACCAAGAGGAGGACCTGTGCGCTGCAGTGTGTGCAGTCACAATCGCAGCACTGGATCAGGATGGGTGCATCACTATGGACGAAGACACAGTGTGCAAAGCGGCGGCGGACGACCCAGTGTACCAGATTCTAGTGTCGAGGGTGCTGGCGGGCGACTGGCACCCCCACAAGTCACAGGAGGTGGCCTGTCTGCGCCCGTACTTCTCGGTGAGGGACAGGTTGGCTGTGGTCAGGGGTTTGGTCACCTACACCTTTGACCAGGGCTGCATGCGCCTTGTCATCCCCGACTCCCTCCGCCACCGGGTCGCCGTTAACCTGCATGTGGGGCACCAGGGCCTCGACTCAATGCTCAGGCGGGCCCGGCAGTCTGTCTATTGGCCTGGCATGGAGGGTGACCTGCAGTATCATCGGTCCCGGTGTGCTGCTTGCGAGACCCACGCCCCTTCCCAGCCTCCGGAGTCGTTGGTTCTGACCCCAGCGCCAGACTATCCCTTTCAACAAGTGGTGGCCGATTTGTTCCACCTGCAGGGCCGCACGTACCTAGCATATGCTGACCGACTGACAGGTTGGCTGGAGATCGCCCACTTCCCCAACGAGGCCACCTCTGGAAAAATCATCGCCAGTCTGCGGGCCTACTTCACGAGGTGGGGGGTACCTGAGCAGATCTCCACGGATGGAGGTACCAACCTTGCCAGCCTTGAGATGACAGATTTCCTCAAGTCATGGGGGGTCGAGGTACGCCTCTCGTCGGCCCACTTTCCCCAGTCCAATGGCAGGGCAGAGGCTGGGGTCAAGGCTGCCAAGAGGCTCCTCAGGGATAACACTGGGCCCGGGGGTAGCCTGGACTGCGATAGGACATCCCAGGCCCTCCTCCAGTACCTGAACACGCCTCTGCGGGGGGTGAACAAGTCGCCCGCCCAGCTTGCCACCGGCCGCCAGCTCCGTGACGGCGTTCCCGTGGCCAGACAGCACTATAAGGTGGACCAGCACTGGCGGCGGGCACTTCGTATGAGGGAGGTGCGCTTGGCCGAAACACAGGATGGGGTCCTGTCGCGGAGGGGGGTATCCCGCCAGCTGGCTCCCCTAGTCGTGGGCACGCAGGTGCGTGTGCAGGACGCAGCTACCAAGCTCTGGGACAGGACAGGCATAGTGGTGGAAGCCCGCCCTCACAGGCAGTATGCCGTCAGGTTGGGTGGCAGTGGCAGGGTGTCCATCCGAAACAGACGCCACTTGCGAAACGGCTCCACACCTGTGCCTACTACTCCGGTGGTGCACCAAGCTGAGCCTCCTGGGCCCCCTTCTGCTGTGCCCTCCTCCGCACCCACGGCCCCTCCCCAGTCGAGCGCGGCCAGGCCCAGGAGAGGCCGTAGGCCTCCGGGCTGGTTGACGGACCACGTGGTGTAGCGTATGTGATGTAAAATCAGTTTAGAGGTTTTTTTTGTTTTTGTTTTGTTTTTGTTTTTGTTTTTCCTTTGTTTGACTGGTTTTTCCTGCATTATTGTTGTTTTTATGAATGCATTGTTTTCCTTTTGTTAGTTCAAAGGTGCATTGTCATTTCCTTTTAACTTGGGGGGGGGAGATGTAAGAGTGTACCATCGTACGATATGTTTTCCCATGTTGAGTGGGGGGCTTGTCCCTGGCAGCGCCTGATGGCCAGTGCCCAGCTGACGCTGTTATAATAAAGTCTATAGAAAACATGGTCTATGACTCCAACCTCTCACAATATAGAAAAGTTAAGGATAAAAAATTTGCTATTCAACATTATTATTTTTTGTTATTGTTTCAGCGTAGGTACAGATACGTGTATAATGTTATTTACCCGTCTGTTTATAACATATATTTTTCACAATCCCAAATTTATGTTCATCTTGGCTGTACACACTACAGTCTCTCGGCACCTCTGCATACAGTGTATTTGAAAAAAAAAGTTTAATTCAGTATTTTAGCAATTAATGGTAATAACAAGATAACTACAATATAGATTATTTTAAGCTCACTGAGTGACCAAAGACTCGCTGTATACTGTATATGGAAGAAAGGAAAGAGACCGCTTGACGTGTGATTGGATAAAGCAAGAGATGAACACACAAAGAGTGCAGTTTTGCTGGACACTAGCTAGATGGTTCTGCCAAGGTTTGTGATCTAATAGTAGATATGGGTAAAATTCAACTCAGTGTTTACCAGACTTGTGTGCCTGACGGATGTGTGTTCATACAGTATTTGAATATTAATTTAAAGATAAAACAAATTTCCCATGACATGGAACATAGTTGCTAAACAGATCAACATGTATGTAACTGAAAATGTATACAGTACAGTATTGTAGTACATGTGATTAAATATGTTGAAGTATCTGGAATCTGTAAGCTTTACTGACACTCAAGAGATAAACCACTGTTCAACCACACAATATCAACCACTTTATTGTCTTTCATATACAAGCTTTACTGATTGACACTGCAAATTGGCTTAGTTCAAGTTAACTTCGCCTTATGACGCGACTTGTATTGCTTGCCAAAGAAATGGCACGCCACATTATTTGTAAATTAAAGGATGAAATAATAATTTTATAGTCTGTTCAGTTTACTTGAACCTTGCAACTGAGGCCTAGGGTTAGTTTGTAGCAAGGCAGCTGATTGGCTGGCAGATGGTTACAGCAAAAGTCAATACTGTACAGTTCTTTAATATTTAATCTATCATATTTATATACTGTTATTTTAAGGGATGAATAACTATTCTGCATTCATCTCTAAAAATTTCTGCACTTGGCAAAGAAAAAATTAGCGTGTTAAACATTTTGGTAACTTAAATATCTTGAAGAGAACACAAACATGATGAACAAGTTCCGAGATGTAAACTCCTCCAGCTCTGCGTGACATCATGCAATGCGGTGGATAATGTCACTGAAATTTTGTACCCTTTTTCTTGTCTTTAAGATATTTATATTACCAGTGTTTCACAGGCTAATTTTTGCTTCTCCAAGTGCAGAAATTATCAGACAATAATAGTCAATGCAGGGGCAGATCCAGGCATATCAAAGGGGGGGGGGTCCAAGAAACTTTGGGTGAGGGAACATGGTGAGGAAAGTGAGTCCACACAGCTGGGGGATCAGGGGTGTGCTGACTCAAAAGACATGTGTGGCTGCTGCCCAGTGTCGATGTCACACGGGGGGATGGTGATGAGGCTGGCCATAGTTATAGTCATTACTAATATATACATTCACTTCCCCATGCCAAACACACCCATGCTCTGTGTCTTCTGATGAGAAGTTTTATAGTACAGGGTTAAATTTCTAAAGTCCGGGGGCATTCTGTGGTCCGAATGATTTTAGTTTGTCCAGGTAGAGAAAGGTTTTTTTTTTTTTTATCTAGGCCCATATATATTATTACAGGAGTATTAAATTTTTGCCCCTCAGGCCCCAATGTGGGTCAGTGACCTATGCCCAGGTGGGCTAATCCCCTTAAAAAAAAAAAGCCGCGGGAAATTAAGGTTTGTTTACATCCGGCAGTTCGGCTGCTCTCTCTCTCTCTGCTTGTCTATACAGAGTACAACATTTAACCCTTCAATATATATGAGCAGTAAATAAGTGTTGCTTTCAAATTCTTATGTAGAGTAATGACGATATATTTTCACATGTGCGCACTTACATACGAGCAGTCTCACTTTTTTTTTTACCATTAATGGTTATCTACTTATATTGTTCCATTTATTAACATTAAATAACATTACAGGTACTTCAAGCAACCATATTCATTTTTTACATTAATTTTACTACAGCTAAACTCAGGGTCTTATTTTCTTCAGTTTTATATGTAGAACCAATCAGTCACTGGTTTTGTAAGCTTTAACATAAACAATGCCGGCAGCCGTCTCGTCTCCTCTAATATTCCACATATTATTAATAAATTGTATTGTTAATTTTGCACACACGTACATTAATTCAATAAAAACAAATTCAGAAACATTAATTAAAATACAGTATATATGAACAGTAAATTAGTATTGCTTTCATATTCTTATGTAAAGTAGTGACGATATGTTTTCACGTGTGCGCATGCGCACTTACATATGCGATCTCTCTTTTTTCTTTGCCATTATCGTTAGCTACTTCTATTGTTCCATTTATTAACATTAAATTACATTACTTAAAACAACCATATTAATTTTACTACAGCTACAGCCAAGGTCTTATTTTCTTCAGTTTTATATGTAGAACCAGTCAGTCACTGGTTTTGTAATCAACGAAAACAATGCTGTGTCATTTCCTCGTGTGTTTTAATATTCTACGTATTATTAATGAATTGTATTGCTCATTTTTTACACATAAACATTAATTCAATAAAAAAGACATTCAGTAATAAACAATAATGAATCTTTTGTACATAAGAGAAATGACTCTGTTTACACGATTATGCACGTTGTCTGCACGTTGGCGGGCCGTTCAAACCCGTCGAAATTCAAGTTTCCGCCGTCAAAATTTTTATTTATTTATTTTTTTGTGTGTTCCAATAAAATACGTTAAGAATTAAAAACTCGCGGAATTTGAGAAGCTACTATACGACATTTAACCCTTCAATATGTCTTCAAAGAGACCATGACGCAGAGAAAGTGGTGCTAGTGCTTCCAGGCATAAGCACAAGTCACTATCTATCCAGGAAAAGGGTGAATTTCCATGGTCCGGCACTGGTCAGGTCCCGAGGTTGCCGGACTAGAGAGGTACAACCTGTATTATATATATATATATATATATATATATATATATATATATATATATATATATATATATATATATATATATATATATATATATATATATATATATATATATATATATATATATATATATATATAAGCTTCAATGTAAGCATAAGAATACCCCAAAGGATGTGCTTCTGCAGTTTCTTCAGCATTATTTTATACTTATGCACAGAGCAAGAATTTGAGAGAGCAACACAGATAATAATTATATATAGACTACGGCAATGCACTAACCTGACACAAACAATCATGGAAGGGTAGAGTTTCAATTCCTAGGGCTTCCATACGTTGCAGCTGCTCTTCATAGAAATATTCTAATTCATACATAGACAGATAACCATCTCCATCAAGGTCCATGCATCTGTAGGATAATACAAATTCTAAGGTCAGTTAATGTACTCAGTAGTTCAGTAATACTTTTAGCATATGCATTAAAGTCACCTGCTGTACAGTACAGTACTCCCTCTTTATCGACGGGGGTTACATTCTGTAAACGGCCGTCGATAAAGAAACCGTCGATACCGTGATGGTTACGTAATTTTTCTAACTATTATTAGCATATGTTGAATAAATGTACCTTTAAGCATTAATGCGTTTCCTTTACACATAACCTTAAATAATAGTGTATAAATAATAATATAATAAGTGGACAAAAATACTAGCAAACTTACGATTTCATTTATTGAAGTGAACATCGGTCCTTACAGTAAACAAAACAGTGTACAGTACAGTAAAAGTCCAAAAATCCAGATGCCCAAGGCAAATTGTTTACCATTTATTATTACAACACTTTACACTGAAACGCGGGTAGTTTCAACAAAAATATTGTGTATTTCCATTCAAGTATTTATTCAAGTCAATTAGGAGGGAATATTATTGTAATACAACAGTTTTTTAACTAAACCATTCGAAAAGTGATTACGGTAACATCTTTTGAACGAAAGAAAGTGAGTCATTGTTTTCGTCACGATTTGATCCCACTTTCCACTTTAATACGTACGTCATTTCAACACAAATATTACATTTCCGTGAATGTATTATATCAAGCACAGTATGAATAGAATATCATTGTAATATAACAGAATTTTAACCGAAAACTATTAAAAAAACGAGTAACCTCTCAAGAACATCGGAAGCATAGGTAAAGTCTTTTGTTTTCGACATGTATTTTATCCTATTTTACATTGAAATACATCACGTTTCAGCAAAACTACTATTTATTTCCGAGAATATATTCATTCAGGCGCAGTTTAGGTAAAATATACGTGTGATGTAATAATTTTTTAACTGAAAACGATTCGAAAAACACGTAGCCTCTAGCCCTGTTCAAGGAGAGGACTGGGAGGAGCTGTTTGGTGCTGCAGACGATGACAAGGAAAATGATTTTGATGGATTTTAATGAAAATATTCAGAAATATGGTATCGTAATATTTATTCAAGTCAATTAGGATATTATTGTAATACAATACAACAGTTTTTTAACTAAACCATTCGAAAAGTGATTACGGTAACATCTTTTGAACGAAAGAAAGCGCAAGTCATTGTTTTCGTCACGATTTGATCCCACTTTCCACTGTAATACGGACGTCATTTTAGCAAAAATATTACATTTCCGTGAATGTATTATATCAAGCACAGTATGAATAGAATATCATTGTAATATAACAGAATTTTAACCGAAAACTATTAAAAAAACGAGTAACATCTCAAGAACATCGGAAGCTTAGGTAAAGTCTTTTGTTTCCGTCATGTATTTTATCTTATTTTACATTGAAATACATCACGTTTCAGCAAAACTACTATTTATTTCCGAGAATATATTCATTCAGGCGCAGTTTAGGTAAAATATACGTGTGATGTAATAATTTTTTAACTGAAAACGATTCGAAAAACACGTAGCCTCTAGCCCTGTTCAAGGAGAGGACTGGGAGAAGCTGTTTGGTGCCAAAATAAAAATCCGGCTAAATAATCCGTCGATAATCGAAACCGTCGATAAAAAATCAGTCGATAAAGAGGGAGT
>NW_024729563.1:0-7131 GCF_018991925.1 Homarus americanus | reverse complement strand
TCTTATGGTGTCAAATTAAGCAAAACAAATAAGGCCACGCCAGCCATCCGATTAAGTGTTATTACTAAGGTTCGCAAGTGACGCTTTATATCATGTGCTTCAACACCACAAGAGCGTATGTTCGTACTGGAGACGGTTCAGTGTGTGGTGGAGATGTGGATGAACTTTAGACCAGGGACAGCCAGACGTGGAGGGAGGGAGCCGCCCAGTAGTGAGACAATCGAGGCGATTAGTGGGTGTGTGACGGAAGTTAACGTTTACAAAATGCTCCTAAATTAATACATCCAGTTGTCAAGGATTATAAAATACAGACGCCATCATGTGTGTGTTGGTGTTGAAAAATATAAGGTATGTCGCTGTGTATATTTCCCTTACAACTTATCTCTCTCTCCAATCTACGTCAATTCGATAGCCCATTAATTGTATAGAAATGTTGATGACTGGGATTTAATTATACCGAATGATCTTGACACCTTCACTGAGGTAGAAATCCATTTCAACGTGATTTGGTTGTAGGAGTTTAAGGTTAGGTACCAGAACAAGGCGACCACCCACGCTGATTAACCCGACCTTCTCCCCTAGACCATTATCCGGTTAAGCATTTATACGGAGTCTTTTAACACGGCTTTAGAGGATTGTGAACATTAGATTAACACCTAATCGTGTCCATGATCAAACCTTATAAGTGGTTGTTCCCAGTCGGCGTAATAGAGATGTCTCAACTGTGTACATTATTCCTTCAGTCTTCATTGGTGTATTCATAAGTGTTCTAAGTGGTCAATGATTGTCGGGAACAAAATGTAAACAGCACTTTTAGGCTAAAACGTATGTAACAATATAAACAACTAACCACTCAGCGCAGCCAAACTCACCTCGACATTAGCCACCACTTGAAGATTTGGCACCCAATCAGATTTTACTTGTTATACACAGAAGTGCTACTTTTGTTTTGGGGGGGGGGGTGTTAGGGTAGTTAATCTTCAGGTGATATAAGATGGGCTGCTGCCATATTTTCTTGATTTCATAATTTTATCGTGTTTAAAACAAACACGATTTCTATGAGCGTTTTAAATCCCAGTGTAAGAGGCGGTGTTACCTTGTTCACCTGACAGTCAAATATTTTAGCCAGGAACAATCAGATCCATCTTTAGTACATCAGTTGGTCACTGTGGAGGAATGGTGGTGTGGAAGTGGTGGTCGTGAGGAAGTGTTTATAGTGGTGGTGGCGGGGAAGTGTCGTTGGTTGTGGTGGTGGTGGTGCAAAAGTGAGAGTGGTGCTGGTGGGGCAGTGTGTGTGGTAGTGGGAGGTAACTCACTTGCCAACCTCCAATCACCAGTGTAAAGGTGATATTTTCGACAAGTAGAATAATATACTTTTGTGCTATAAATTATTACATAGTCAAGTGAAGTATAATGGTCAAATAAATAGTTTACTTTCCATTATCACCGTATTTACTGTGTTGGGAAAAAATATTTGTGACCTTCGCAAGATATTCATTGATATTTAGGGAAATGAAGAGGAGAAATTAAAGAATATCACTATCAGAAAAGAGGATGTTCTTAAGAAGATAAATAAATTAAAGAAGACAAAATCCCCAGGGCCGGATGAAATTTTCCCTCGAGTTTTGAAAGGGTGTATGGAACAGATTATTAGCGGGCCCCTCGTATATTTATTTACAAAATCATTAGACACGGGAGTTGTGCCAGACTTGTGGAAACAGGCAAATGTAGTACCCATATTCAAAAAGGGTGACAGAACATCAGCGTCAAATTACCGGCAGATTAGTTTGACGTCAATGGTGGGGAAATTCCTTGAATCAATTATAGCAAATAACATCCGACCGCATTTAGAGGTAGTAGATAATGACGAAAATTACTATGTTATTTACTTAGACTTTAGCAAAGCGTTTGACAGAGTACCGCATCAGAGGCTTCTGAGAAAAGTTAAGGCTCATGGTATCGAGGGGAAAGTTTTAAATTGGATAAAATCATGGCTTACCGATAGAACACAGAGGGTCAGCGTAGATGGTGTTAAATCTGAGTGGGGCTGTGTTACCAGTGGGGTTCCCCAGGGGTCAGTACTGGGCCCACTCTTGATCATAATCTACATAAACGATCTAGGTACTGGGATCAGCAGTGACATAAGTAAGTTTGCGGATGACACCAAAATAGGGCGGCAGATTAATTCAGGGAAGGTTGCAAATGCACTACAGGAGGATTTAAATAAACTGCAGGAGTGGTCAGTAAAATGGCAAATGAAATTCAACACCAGCAAGTGCAGCGTACTTAATATTGGAAGAACAAATACTGTCAATATATACAGCCTTAATAACATCAACCTAGAAAAGTCGACTTGTGAAAGAGACTTGGGGGTACTTGTAAGCCCGGACCTACGGCCTAGAAAACTGCGTTAATGTTCGAAGTAAGACAGAGTGTTAGGTTTATATCTAGAAGTGTAAGTAATAAGAGTGCACCGGTCTTATTGCAACTATATCTTGCGCTAGTCAGGCTGCACCTACATTATGCGGTTCAGTTCTAGTGCCCTTATTATAGAATGGATATCAATTCACTGAAGTCGGTGCAGCGAAGAATGACGAAAATGATTCCGGGATTTAGAAACCTTCCATGTCAAGATAAGTTAAATAAACTAAACTTGCATTCCCGAGAAAGACGAAGAGTGCGGGGAGATAAGATAGAAGTATTTAAGTGAGTGAAAGGAATCAATAAAGGAGTTATAGATAAAGTTCTTATAGTTTAGGTTTAGGAGGGAGATAGGAAGGAACTGGTTCACAAATCGGGTGGTTGACTAGTGGAACGCTGGAAAGTCTTAAAAGGAGGCTAGATAGATTCATGGGTGATAGAGAGTGGTAGTAACTCTCGACAGGAGCTGCCATGCACAGGTCAACCGGCCTATTGCAGACGCCTTATTTTCTTATCACTTTGTAATACCTGTTGTGTATCACATTAATTGTTTTAAATAAGTTCTGGAACTCGTAAGTGGCAGGGCTGAGGTAAACACTTCTTTTGGGTTTTTTTCTTTATTATTGAAGTAATTATATACACAGTACTTAGTTAGGGAGAGAATGTATTGTGAATTATCTCTAGGGAAGTGTTTTGAGTACACTTTAATAATGAAAACTTAATTTACATGTTCACCCCTTAACTAGTGGTAAGACTCTGGCCCCTCTCCTCCGAGCGTGTGGGCGGAGAAGCGGGCGTCAAGTTGTGTTTTGATTAGTCATGTGACCTCGCTCGACTTCTGAGAGAGTTTGAGCCGCGTATAACGTGAACAACTACCAAGTCATTGTTTAATAACTTAGTGAATAATTTGGTGTTATTCATTTGGGTGACTATTTATTTAATGCAAAAGGTGCTGTACAAGTTTCTCATCACCACCGCCACAATCATTTCACTAATACAATCACTTGACCACAATCACTCTACCACTATTAATTCACCACTATAATTTCACCACAACTGCTTCACCACCTCCACGACAATCACTTCACCATCACCAGAATCACTTCACCAGAAACACTCACCAATATCACCAGAATCATTTCACCACCATCACCACAAACACTTCACCACCATCACCACAATTACTTCACCACCATAAGAACATAAGAAAATAAGGAGTCTGCAATAGGCCGGTTGGCCTGTGCATGGCAGCTCCATGAATCGATCTAGCCTTCTTTTAAAACTTTCCAGCGTTCCAGCACTTACTACAAAGTTGCTAAGCTTGTTCCATTCGTCCACCACCCTGTTTGTGAACCAGTTTCTTCCTATCTCCCTCCTAAACATAAACTTATCCAATTTAAATCCGTTGCTACGAGTCCAATCCTGCTCGGATATTACAGTATAAGAACTTTATCTATATCTCCTCTATTGATTCCTTTCACCCACTTAAACACTTAATCACTTCACCACAATCACTTCACCACAATCACTTCACCACAATCACTTCACCACAATCACTTCACCATCACCACAATCACTTAACCATCACCAAAATCACTTCGCCACAATCGCTTCACCACCATCGCTTCACCACCATCACCACAATCGCTTCACCACCATCACCACAATCATTTCATCATCACCACAATCTTCATCATCACCAAAAGCACTACAGTCTACACTATCACCACAATCACAATCACTTCAATTGTGTCTTATAAAAACTAACCCACATTATAGAAATATTGCCCAGGCGTTTATTATCTTAACCGCGGCTCATAGGCTAGTTACCGTGGGTGATGTAATTATATAAACATAATGTTTGTAGCCCACATTAATATAAGTATTACGGTCTGTCTGACTGGCTAATACATTATTATAATGTACCATCCATTTCTATATTTATCATTTTTTTAAAGTTGTTGTTCAGGTTTTAATCACCAGTAATTAGATATTTATAATAACGTAGATATGAGGATAAATATTGAAAAATACGAGGGTGGAAATCACATTTACTTTTAATATTTACCAACACAGGTCATACAGAATATCAATAGCCTGTCCAATGGCCTCCCGTTTATATAGCCCCCTGGAGCCTTCTTGGGACTGAGACACAAGGTTATATAGGTGGTTGGTTCCTCACAAACTGCTCACACTCGTCCTGGGTGTGTAGGAGGAGTCGGGACCAGTGTTTAGCTTGTCTTCAGGTTCCCACGCGTTCACTATCTGGATCCAAATGGTCTCTACAAGGTTGAGGTCTGGGTAGCACTCACAAACAGTCATAGTAATCTCTTAACACAAGCAATGGCCCTATACAATATTATATTTGTGATATTAAATGTTTCAATAAAAATACAACATCATTATTCTATTGGGTAAAGGAAAAGTTGTATTGTTTAACTGAAAGAAACTTATTGAATATGGACCTGGAGATTTAGATAGCCAGTCCAAAAGGTCAATTTCATTCGACCTTTCCTCTGACCAGCGCTTCATCTCTCGTGCCGTGTGAACAGGGCAGTTATCAAAGGAGTGAACAATATTCATCAAACATAATTTGTTAATACTTATATCATGAATTGGCTCCTTCATATAGGTGAAAATGCTCGACTTAGAAAAATAAAATAGGCGAGTGTGGAGGCACGGATGGTGGGCAGCCTCCAGCAGCTCGAGGCAAACGTCAGAGATGATGATGGGTAATGTAAACTGATGTACACTGTATTATATACTGATGGAAAAAATAAACAAAATATTGGTGTTGAGGGAAAGGTGTTTGTTGATCAAGTAACTCAAATTAAGGAGCACATTTCGGTATTAATGGTATGGATAGATCTACGTAGTATTAGTTAAGGGCTGCAAATTGGTGCCATCTTTTACTGTAATAATACAAGACTAATACCATATGTTGGAGTTTGATCAACTTTATATAGGAGCAACTTTTCTAGGCTATTACAAATTCTAAATTGCAATTTAAAATATGTATGCCCTTTTTGACCCGATCTAATGTTGACACTGGTGTATATACTATTCAACACAGTAGAGTGGCTGACTGGCAAGGTACCTGTTGTGGATGATGGAGGCCTCGGGTTCGACTGCCAGATGGACTGAAGTCGTGTTGAACTGGACAAGGCAGAGACAGGATTTTGAATGGTTCGTAAGTGGAATTTATGTTTTACCAGTGATGTTGGGGCTGGTGCAATGGAATTACTCTACTATAGAGAAAGAAGCTGTGGCTTTGCTTATGGCACTGGAAAAGTTTAACATTAATCTTGGCAACACCTACCAGAGAATTGTAGTTTACAGTGACCATAATTTATTACAGTTCAGAAGTCGAATGAAAAACAAGAATCAGAGACTTAATTGATGGTGATTAACTCTGCAGGGAAGGACTTGGTATGTTGTGTAGGAGTGAGGGAAGGACTTGGTATGTTGTGTAGAAGTGAGGGAAGGGCTTGGTACGTTGTGTAGGAGTGAGGGAAGGACTTGGTACGTTGTGTAGGAATGAGGGATGGCCTTGCAGTATTGTGCAGGAGTGAGGGAAGAACTTGTAGTTTTGTGTAGGAGTGAGGGAAGGACTTGATATGTTGTGTGGGAGTGAGGGAAGGACTTGGTATGTTGTGTAGGAGTGAGGTTAGCCTTGAGCATGTTATGTGGGAATTGATTGAGCTTGGTATGTTGTGTGGGGTGGGGAAGAACTTGGTATGTTGTGTGGGAGTGAGGGAAGAACTTGGTATGTTGTGTAGGAATGAGGGAAGGACTTGGTATGTTGTGTGGGAGTGAGGGAAGAACTTGGTATGTTGTGTAGGAGTGAGGGATGGACTTGGTATGTTGTGTGGGTGTGAGGGAAGGACTTGGTATGTTGTGTGGGAGTGAGGGATGGACTTGGTATGTTGTGTGGGAGTGAGGGATGGACTTGGTATGTTGTGTGGGAGTGAGGGAAGGACTTGGTATGTTGTGTGGGTGAGGGATGGACGGGCCTGTTGTGTGAAGTGAAATGGACTTGGTATGTTGCATGGGGGTGAGGATGGACTTGTTGTACTGTGTATGCAAGGTAGGGAAGGACTTGTATGGTTTTAATGTGGGAATTGGAGTGATGGACTGTGGTATTGTTATTGTAGAAGGGTGAGGAAGGACTTGTAGTATTGTATAGGAGTGAGGGATGGACTTGGTATGTTGTGTAGGAGTGAGGGATGGACTTGTTGTACTGTGTAGGAGAAAGGGAAGGACTTGTAGTATTGTGTAGGAGTGAGGGATGGACTTGTAGTATTGTGTAGGAGTGAGGGAAGGACTTGGTATGTTGTGTAGGAGTGAGGGATGGACTTGTTGTACTGTGTAGGAGTAAGGGAAGGACTTGTAGTATTGTGTAGGAGTGAGGGATGGACTTGTAGTATTGTGTAGGAGTGAGGGAAGGACTTGTAGTTTTGTGTAGGAGTGAGGGAAGGACTTGTATTATTGTGTAGGGGTGAGGGATGGACTTGGTATGTTCTGTGCGAGTGAGGGATGGACTTGCAGTATTGTGTAGTAGTGAGGGAAGAACTTGTAATTTTGTGTAGGAGTGAGGGAAGGACTTGGTATGTTGTGTGCGAGTGAGGAAAGAACTTGTAATATTGTATAAGAGTGAGGGAAGGACTTGTAGTATTGTGTAGGAGTGAGGGAAGGACTTGTAGTATTGTA
>NW_024729562.1:0-11849 GCF_018991925.1 Homarus americanus | reverse complement strand
GATCTCCTAGGTGAAGCAAGAACACTGCAGGAGAGACTAAAATCTACGGGTGACGGAAAGCAAAACACCGATGACGTGGCAAGACAATTTGGAAACAAAATGCGTGTGGGAAAAGTGTCTCTCGCGGTAAGATCTCTCACACATGAATCCTCCGGTGGAGTGATGCCAATAAACAGAGCGACATTAAAACTATTGAAAGAGAAACATCCCCCTGCAAGCGAAGATGAAGGCATCAGGCTCCAGGGTGCTTATATCCCACCAAACGCTGTCCTGTTCGAGAAAATAACAGGAGATATGGTGTGGAAAAAGGCACTGAAGACTCGAGGCGGAGCCGGCCCTTCAGGTCTGGATGCAAACGGTTGGAGAGTCATCCTCAGCACAAACAAGTTTGGCCCTGTAGCAAGCGATCTCTGCACTGCCATTGCCACCCTTGCAAGAAAGCTTGCATCCTCTTGCTGCCATCACCTCCAGGCTCTGACGGCCTGCCGCCTTATTCCTCTGGAAAAGAAACCAGGATGTAGACCTATAGGGGTGGGGGAAGTGCTGAGGCGGATCATCGGAAAGTGTATAATGGAGGTGGTAAAGGATGATGTCAGGGCAGCAGCAGGAACCTACAAGTGTGTGCTGGCCACCAGGCTGGTGGGGAGGCGGCCATTCACGCCATGAGATTGATATTTGAGCAGCGTGATTGTGAGGCCGTTCTTCTGGTGGATGCTTCAAACGCATTCAACATACTTAACCGCAAGGCTGCACTGCACAACATCAAGATCAAGTGTCCTAGCTTTGCGATGTATGTTGAAAATTCGTATAGGAATCCTTCAGACCTCTACATAGTAAACAACAAGGCTCTACGAGGTGATACCATCCTACAGTCGACCGAGGGAACAACACAGGGAGACCCCGTTGCAATGGCAATGTATGCAATAGGCCTATCAGTGCTCCAACAAGAAATAAAGTACGAAACAACTGGGGTCAAACAAGTGGCATATGCTGATGACCTCACAGGAGCAGGAAAAGTGGAGGACATCAAAAAGTGGTGGGACCTGGTAACATCGCGAGGTCCACATATAGGGTACCACCCTAACGCCAGCAAATCCTTCCTCATCGTGAAGCCAGATCATTATGATCAGGCTGTGGAGGTTTTCGGCGAAAGTGAGGTCAAAATAACTAAGGACGGCCAAAGACATCTAGGCGCAGTAATTGGCACTACGGACTTCAAGACCCAGTACGTAGGGGGAAAGGTGAACGAGTGGGTTAGCGAAATCCATGCTCTATCGGAGATTGCTAACACAGAGCCACATGCAGCCTTTGCAGCATTCACACATGGAGTCAAGCATCGTTGGAACTACCTGATGCGTACCATCCCTGAGATCCGACCCCTCCTCCACCCTTTGGAAGAAGCAATCAGTGTCAAGTTCATTCCCAAACTAGTGAAACACCACGACTTAACCCCAGTAGAAAGAACACTTCTTGCACTGCCACCAAGACTGGGAGGGATGGGACTAACTAATCCAGAGGAGATTGCTGACTCTGAACATCAAAATTCATTTAAGCTCACGGCAGCCCTCACTGACCACATAATAGCCCAGAATGCAACAGGGGAAGTGGACACCAGCGAAGTTAATAAGATCCGTAGATCCATTACAACAGATCGGCAGCACTGCCAAAATGACATGTTGCAGCAACTATTGCTGCAGGTTCCAGAAAATTTGACAAAAAAAAAAGTAGCTATAGCGCAGGAGGTGGGCGCCTCGAACTGGTTAACTACGTTACCGATAAGGGCAAATGGTTTCAGCCTTAACAAACAAGAATTTACAGATGCCATTGCTCTCAGGTACGGTTGGCCAGTAGATGGTTTGCCCTCCCAATGCGTGTGTGGCTATTCCTATGATGGCGATCACGCCATGGTTTGCAAGAAGGGGGGCTTCATATGCATGAGGCATGACGAGGTAAGGGATCTCACAGCAAATATGTTGAAGGAAACCTGCCGGGACGTCATGGTAGAACCGACCCTCCTTCCACTGGATGGCGAAATCCTCCAACACAGGACTTCAAACACATCTAACGAAGCCCGTGTGGACGTCAGTGCTCGAGGATTCTGGACGCGGGGACAACGAGCCTTCTTCGACATCAGGATTTTTGATCCCATGGCCGTTTGTCACCGTAACCTAGCTCTCGATGCTGCACATAGGAGGAACGAGAACGACAAGAGAAGGGCATATGGGGAGAGAATTCAAAATGTCGATCAAGGCAGCTTCACTCCGCTAGTGTTCACAACCTCTGGTGGGATGGGCCCAAGCGCAAGATGTTTCTACGCCAGACTCGCGGAGCTGATCTCCGAACAGAAGCAGCAGCCCAGAAGTTATGTCACAGCCTGGATGAGATGTCGACTGTCCTTCTCTCTCCTTCGGTCGGCTTTGCTCTGCCTCAGGGGAACGAGAGCTTCTGCCCCTACTCCATCAACTGCTGCAGATATCGACTATGAGGCTACAGTCACCGAATGCCGCATCGATCTGCGGCTCAACTAATTTAACACAGATAGGATAGTTGCTTATGTATTAGGATATTTAATATTAAGGTAAATAAATGGTGGCGAAGGTGTGGCTATTGGGGGAGGCTGGAGGCCACGTTGAAAAAAAAAAAAAAAAAAGTAGTAGTAGTAGTAGTAGTGGTAGTAGTAGTAGTAGTGATGGCCAGTGGCTGAGTAGTGAAAGTGAGTAGTAGTAGTGGTAGTAGTAGTGAGTAGTGAAAGTAGTAGTAGCAGGGCAGCAGCAGGGAACCTACAAGTGTGTGCTGGCCACCAGGCTGGTGGGGAGGCGGCCATTCACGCCATCAGATTGATATTTGAGCAGCGTGATTGTGAGGCCGTTCTCCTGGTGGATGCTTCAAACGCATTCAACATACTTAACCGCAAGGCTGCACTGCACAACATCAAGATCAAGTGTCCTAGCTTTGCGATGTATGTTGAAAATTCGTATAGGAATCCATCAGACCTCTACATAGTAAACAACAAGGCTCTACGAGGTGATACCATCCTACAGTCGACCGAGGGAACAACACAGGGGGACCCCGTTGCAATGGCAATGTATGCAATTGGCCTATCAGTGCTCCAACAAGAAATAAAGTATGAAACAACTGGGGTCAAACAAGTGGCATATGCTGATGACCTCACAGGAGCAGGAAAAGTGGAGGACATCAAAAAGTGGTGGGACCTGGTAACATCGCGAGGTCCACATATAGGGTACCACCCTAACGCCAGCAAATCCTTCCTCATCGTGAAGCCAGATCATTATGATCGGGCTGTGGAGATTTTCGGCGAAAGTGAGGTCAAAATAACTAAGGACGGCCAAAGACATCTAGGCGCAGTAATTGGCACTACGGACTTCAAGACCCAGTACGTAGGGGGAAAGGTGAATGAGTGGGTTAGCGAAATCCATGCTCTATCGGAGATTGCTAACACAGAGCCACATGCGGCCTTTGCAGCATTCACACATGGAGTCAAGCATCGTTGGAACTACCTGATGCGTACCATCCTGAGATCCGACCCCTCCTCCACCCTTTGGAAGAAGCAATCAGTGTCAAGTTCATTCCCAAACTAGTGAAACACCACGACTTAACCCTAGTAGAAAGAACACTTCTTGCACTTCCACCAAGACTGGGAGGGATGGGACTAACTAATCCAGAGGAGATTGCTGACTCTGAACATCAAAATTCACTTAAGCTCACGGCAGCCCTCACTGACCACATAATAGCCCAGAATGCAACAGGGGAAGTGAACACCAGCGAAGTTAATAAGATCCGTAGATCCATTACAACAGATCGGCAGCACTGCCAAAATGACATGTTGCAGCAATTATTGCTGCAGGTTCCAGAAAATCTGACAAAAAAAGTAGCTATAGCGCAGGAGGTGGGCGCCTCGAACTGGTTAACTACGTTACCGATAAGGGCAAATGGTTTCAGCCTTAACAAACAAGAATTTACAGATGCCATTGCTCTAAGGTACGGTTGGCCAGTAGATGGTTTGCCCTCCCAATGCGTGTGTGGCTATTCCTATGATAGCGATCACGCCATGGTTTGCAAGAAGGGGGGCTTCATATGCATGAGGCATGACGAGGTAAGGGATCTCACAGCAAATATGTTGAAGGAAATCTGCCGGGACGTCATGGTAGAACCGACCCTCCTTCCACTGGATGGCGAGATCCTCCAACACAGGACTTCAAACACATCTAACGAAGCCCGTGTGGACGTCAGTGCTCGAGGATTCTGGACGCGGGGACAGCGAGCCTTCTTCGACATCAGGATTTTTGATCCCATGGCCGTTTGTCACCGTAACCTAGCTCTCGATGCTGCACTTAGGAGGAACGAGAACGACAAGAGAAGGGCATATGGGGAGAGAATTCAAAATGTTGATCAAGGCAGCTTCACTCCTCTAGTGTTCACAACCTCTGGTGGGATGGGCCCAAGTGCAAGATGTTTCTACGCCGGACTCGCGGAGCTGATCTCCGAACAGAAGCAGCAGCCCAGAAGTTATGTCACAGCCTGGATGAGATGTCGACTGTCCTTCTCTCTCCTTCGGTCGGCTTTGCTCTGCCTCAGGGGAACGAGAGCTTCTGCCCCTACTCCGTCAACTGCTGCAGATATCGACTATGAGGCTACAGTCACCGAATGCCGCATCGATCTGCGGCTCAACTAATTTAACACAGATAGGATAGTTGCTTATGTATTAGGATATTTAATATTAAGGTAAATAAATGGTGGCGAAGGTGTGGCTATTGGGGGAGGCTGGAGGCCACGTAGTAGTACTAGTAGTGAAGATGTGTGTAGTAGTAGTAGTAGTAGTAGTAGTAGTACTAGTAGTGAAGATGTGTGTGGTAGTAGTTGTAGTAGGAGTAATCTATTAAAGAAGCAGAAGCTGTGTGTAGTAGTAGTAGTAGTGATTTTATGATAATACAGTTCTAGTAGTGGTAAAAGATGTGTGTTAGTAGCAAGAGCACTCTTGGCACTACTTAATGAGACTGGAGTGGTGTGATTGACCAATCCTGGACAAACATAATAGCTCAGAACGCAACAGGGGAGGTGGATACCAGTGAAGTAAACAAGCTTCGAAGATCCATTATGACAGAACGACAGCATGGCCAAAGTGATAAGTTGCAGCAGCTGTTGCTGCAAGTACCAGAGAATTTGAAAAAAAGTAGGTATAGCGCAGGGGGTGGGCACCTCGAACTGGTTAACTACGTTACCGATAAGGGCAAATGGTTTCTGTCTCAATAAACAAGAATTTACAGATGCCAATGCTCTAAGGTACGGTAGGCCAGTAGAAGGTTTGCCCTCCCAATGCATGTGTGGCTCTTCCTATGACGTCGATCACGCCATGGTGTGCAAGAAAGGGGGCTTCATATGTATGAGGTATGACGAAGTAAGGGATCCCACAGCAAATATGTTGAAGGAAATCTGCCGTGATATCAGGGTAGAACCGACCCTCCTTCCATTGGATGATGAGAATTTCCAAGATAGGACTTCAAACACATCCAACAAAGCCCGTGTTGACGTCAGTGCTCGAGGATTCCGGACGCGGGGATAGCGAGCCTTCTTCAACATCAGGATTTTTGATCCCATGGCCGCATGTCACCGTAACTTAGCTCTCGATGCTGCACACAGGAGGAACGAGAACGACAAGATATGGGTATACGGGGAGAGAATTCAGAACGTTGATCAAGGCAGCTTCACTCCTCTGGTGTTCACAACCTCTTGTGGGATGGAACCAAGTGCAAGATGCTTCTACGCCAGACTCGCAGAGGTGCTATCCGAACAAAAGCAACAGCCCAGAAATTATGTTACAGCCTGGATGAGATGTCGACTGTACTTCTCTTTCCTTAGGTCTGCTTTGCTCTGCCTCAGGGGAACGAGAGCATCGGCCCCAAACCCGACAACAGTTGCAGATATTGACTATGAGGCAACAGTCACTGAATGCCTCATAGATCTGCGGCTCAACTAACTCAACACAGCTAGGGTAGCTACTTTTGTATTTGGATATTTAATTTTAAGGTAATGAAATGGTGGCGAAGGTGTGGCTATTGGGGGAGGCTGGGGACTAGGGTGTGTCAATTTAGGGGGTGAACTGGCTAAATTGAAAATCGAGTAATTTGGTAGCAATTTATTGTAGTCTTTAAGCATGCAAAACAATATTCTGGCATAAATTATTTTTTATAATAAGTCCTACCTACATCAAATGGATTTTTAAATGTACATATTTGTGAATTTATAACATAACCAGCGTTTGCACACATGTTACTGTTTCAAGTTTCAAATTATTATATTTTATTATCCGTAGTCTATTTGAAAGTAACCAATGCCTTCATACTCTCTTTGCTTTGGTTTCTTGTCATCAGTAGTCTGCTTGCTATTTGTGCTTTGATATAACCTTCTCGCCTCTCGTGGCTGTAAACATGGCCCGCTGCTTCTGTGACCATTTTCACACATCTCTCCACACTTTGAGTGTGGGAAGGCCACTTCGGCACCTGCATTGGAGTCTCTTTAAGGTTTCTCAATTCTTGGCTAGTTAGACTTGTTGTCAATGGTGGCTCTAAGACTTCCAAACTCAAGTCAACCAATTCTGACAATTTGGTGGCATTGACGTTTATTGGGGGAACTTTTCTTGAATGAAACGAATAGTCTCCCAACTGGTCGTCATCTATTAGCGTTCCTCTAATCTTTAGAATGACTTCTACAGCCTCGGTTCGGAGATTGGTACATTGACTGCAAAGCATTGCTTGCAAAACTGCTTCTGATCGAGCATACCAAGCGGACCTTCTTGCCACAGGTAACACGATGTCCCTCACTACCTTCCTCTGTGTTCTTACTAGCTGCAATTGAAACAAAAGGTGATTGGGCCCATCCACCACATAGGATTAAGTTTCACACTAAACCACTGGGGAAGATAAACTCCAATAATAAATTCAACAATTAACCTCAAATTCTTCAGCACTTTGCCCTTCAATTCGTGTTTGGAAATCCAAATCCTGCAGAAACGAAGAGCTGTAGTTAACCAACGGCTGTGACTGATAGGTCCAATCTCCAAGAGAGCCAATGACTGAGGCACTTCTCCTGATCTTATTGCTTGGGCAATACGATAAGCATAGGATTGATCTGTGCTGAGATCTTTGATGACTCCTTCAGACAACGCCGGAAGGTGAGGGCCAACTTCGACCTTTGGAAAGGTTGTATTTATTTCTAGTTGTGTTGTTTCATCCAGCATGATGCCAAGGGGACCTGACCACTTGTTGTTGCTCTTTGTAGGACCATCAAGTTCCTGGATGAGATGACGAAGAGGTAGCTCGCCTGTATGTAAATCACATACAATCCAAACAAGTCTTCTTCCTAGTTTTTTCTCTAAATGCGTCATTACACCCCCCTGCCATCCGGTGTTCACTGCAGCTGAATCTCCACCAACAGCCTGCAGTGAACTGCCAAGTCCTCTCTCCTGAACCCAACATAAAATATGATCAGCAATGACCTCTGCATGTTTCTTCCCTTCTACTTCAGTTTCGGGAGCAAAGTGAAACAAAAACCGACCACCAGGCTCAGAACAGACAGAGTAGTGTTCTTCTTTGATGAGACCTGGAAACTTTCTGTTCACTCCCTCTACTTCTAGCAAAACTTTTGTGTCATCTATTCTTCCATCAAACAAAAGACAGGAGAGCCCTCCCTCGCTTAAATTTTTTTCATGCTGATCAGATATTTCCTTCATTATTTTTTCTTGTGCTCTTCTAATTTTATTATGATCTATCACCAAAGATACATCCTCTCGGCTGATGAGGCCTGCATCTTTCCAAGCGGCAGTTGCAATTTCTGCAGCCTCACGAAGTCCAGCATGGTGGCGAATACTAGCTAAAGCAATGTTTGAAATATTTCTTGTGTTGTATTTCATTTTCTTTGGTAAAGGTTCAGATGGCTCTTTGGAACTATCATCTGATGTTGCTTCCTGTTCATCAGAAGAACTATCAAAGAAGTGATAAACATCTTGACACAGCTCTTTCTCTCTTTGGATGGCTTCTTCACTCTTCATTTTCTTCTTTTGTTCCCTCTCTCGGATTTGTTCTCTCTTCTTGGCATTAGCAATCTGCTTCTTTGTTTCTGAATAATCTATTGAACCCATTTGCATACTTCCTTGGCCTTCTGCCTTTGTCCTCTGTGCTTTTATAAATTCAAGCTCTAAAACAGGGATCTTCTTTTCACGAGGACAACCACAATCAATGTGGGAATTATTTTCTCTCTTACCTGAGTGAGAACAGTTGGATTCAGAATATAATTGTATGGAGCACTTGCAGGTCAAAATGTCAAACAGAGTATCAAGTGTGTGCAGAAATTCATTTTTCCTGGCCAAGTTTCCTTTACCAAGTGATGTTTCAACTGCTTTGTGCCATAATTTCGTTAGTTTTAGCTCAATAGTTCGACACTGATTAATCACAGGTGGTTTGAATAGTGCATTAGCTTTTGTCCATTGATGCAGAAGAGGGACTATCATGTCATTTATGAGTTCTTTATCTGTATAGTTCCTTCTGTCCTTTGCATTTTTTCTCGAAGGAGTAACCCTAATCTTAGCATGTCTCTCACTGTTGGAAGTTCTGATACAGGAAGCTCCTTCCCTTTACTAACTAGCAGGCTCAAGTGGGTTGACAACTGACTTCTTGTCTTCAATTTTGACATCTTCACACTATCTGACAAATAGAAAAATATTTCAATGTTTCATAATTCAATTGTTGTTTCAAAAATATCAATTTGTTTATCAAAAATGCTGTAACAGAAATAACATAATAATTTCTTAGAACATAATGTTTTATACAATGATATAAGTAACTGCGACAATCAATATGCCCTACTTACAATAATTAAAATGTAGAATTCGTCTGGTAGAGTAGGTGCAAGTGCAATGAGAGCAAACCACCGTCTATGATATCTAGAAGGAGAGTGAGCCGGGCGCCTTATCCTCACGCTTGGTACAAGTCAAAACAAGAATTAAACTGCCCCACACGGAGAGCCTGTTCATGTTCATGTTCTGACATGCATATTGTACACAAGCTATAGAACCATAAAATACTCCATAATCCATATGCTTACATGAGATTAGTTAATATCAAGTGAATAATTCTAATCAAGTCTCATTAATTTATTGAAATAATGATATTTGAAACTTTAAGGTATAATTGATGTAGGTGAGGGTTATTTCAATTCATTTTTGTTTGCTAATCTCAAGTTTAGACATAAAGAGGCACAATATTTTGACTACCAAATTTGATTTTTAACATGTTGACAAAATTGACACACCCTAGTGTTGTGGTGTATGGGTGTCGACATCACTTGGAGTCTGTCCCTCAATAATTATTTAATAAGACATTATAAATTTTCTGGTAAATGGACATGACTGGGTGTGGTTGTGAAGGTTGATTTCCGGTGCCCCATCACCCCGGTACCGTAAGAATATGGATAAAATAAAGCTATCAGGTGTATGAAATAACTCCCCTAATCTTCCATTCCTACTCCTACTTCCCCTTTGTTCCTGCTCCACATTTTCTTCCTCTTCCGTATCCCCCTTTTCTTCTCTTGTTCTTCTTCGTCATGCTGGTGGGAGGAAGCTTCATCATCCGTGCATTTGGATCTAAGAGCGGATCCACCAGTCGTGCATGTGGACTTAGCAACCACCAGCCGTGCATGTGGACTTAGCAACCACCAGCCGTGCATGTGGACATAGCACCACCAGCCGTGCATGTGGACATAGCACCACTAGCCGTGCATGTGGACATAGCACCACCAGCCGTGCATGTGGACATAGCACCACCAGCCGTGCATGTGGACATAGCACCACCAGCCGTGCATGTGGACATAGCACCACCAGCCGTGCATGTGGACTTAGCAACCACCAGCCGTGCATGTGGACATAGCACCACCAGCCGTGCATGTGGACATAGCACCACCAGCCGTGCATGTGGACATAGCACCACCAGCCGTGCATGTGGACTTAGCACCAACAGCCGTGCATACATAGCACCACCAGCCGTGCATGTGGACACCAGCCGTGCATGTGACAGCACCACCAGCCGTGCATGTTAGCAACCACCAGCCGTGCATGTGGACATAGCACCACCAGCCGTGCATGTGGACATAGCACCACCAGCCGTGCATGTGGACTTAGCACCACCAGCCGTGCATGTGGACTTAGCACCACCAGCCGTGCATGTGGACTTAGCAACCACCAGCCGTGCATGTGGACATAGCACCACCAGCCGTGCATGTGGACATAGCACCACCAGCCACCACCAGCCGTGCATGTGGACTTAGCACCACCAGCCGTGCATGTGGACATAGCACCACCAGCCGTGCATGTGGCACCACCAGATGTGGACATAGCACCACCAGCCGTGGTGGACTTAGCACCACCAGCCGTGCATATGGACTTAGCACCACGAGTCGTAGCACCACCAGTCGTGCATGTGGACTTAGCACCACCAGCCGTGCATGTGGATTAAGAACCACCAGTCCTGCATGTGGACTTAGCACCACCAGCCGTGCATGTGGACTTAGCACCACCAGCCGTGCATGTGGACTTAGCACCACCAGCCGTGCATGTGGACTTAGCACCACCAGTCGTGCATGTGGACATAGCACCAATAGCCGTGCATGTGGACATAGCACCAATAGCGTGCATGTGGGCACCAGCCGTGCATGTGGACATAGCACCACCAGCCGTGCATGTGGACTTAGCACCAACAGCCGCATGTGGGCATAGCACCGCCAGCCGTGCATGTGGACATAACACCACCAGCCGTGCATGTGGACTTAGCACCACCAGCCGTGCATGTGGACATAGCACCACCAGCCGTGCATGTGGACTTAGCACCACCAGTCGTGCATGTGGACTGCACCACCAGTCGTGCATGTGGACTTAGCACCACCAGCCGTGCATGTGGACATAGCACCACCAGCCGTGCATGTGGACTTAGCACCACCAGCCGTGCATGTGGACTTAGCACCACCAGCCGTGCATGTGGACTTAGCACCACCAGCCGTGCATGTGGACTTAGCACCACGAGTCGTAGCAACCAACAGCCGTGCATGTGGACATAGCACCACCAGTCGTGCATGTGGACTTAGCACCACCAGTCGTGCATGTGGACATAGCACCACCAGCCGTGCATGTGGACATAGCACCAACAGCCGTGCATGTGGACATAGCACCACCAGCCGTGCATGTGGATTAAGAACCACCAGTCGTGCATGTGGACTTAGAACCGCCAGTCGTGCATGTGGACTTAGAACCACCAGCCGTGAATGTGGACTTAGCACCGCCAGTCGTGCATGTGGACTTAGAACCACCAGTCGTGCATGTGGATTAAGAACCACCAGTCGTGCATGTGGATTAAGAACCACCAGTCGTGCATGTGGACTTAGAACCGCCAGTCGTGCATGTGGACTTAGAACCGCCAGTCGTGAATATGGACTTAGCACCGCCAGTCGTGCATGTGGACTTAGAACCACCAGCCGTGAATGTGGGCCCTGGAACAGATCCATCATCCCAGACCAGGGGGAACAAACAAAGAATTAAGAGGACTTAGGTAACGGGCGTGAGGGCGGACGCTGGATAAAACTAATGCAAGCCAAACTTTTTAATGCATTATGAAAGTGCCTCATTTTTCCGGTGTTTACAGTAACGCATTATGATAAATATTAAATGGCTGACAGCGGCAGCGGCGGTGTCATGAGAGCCGCGCCAGCCAATCACATGCCAGGGTTCTGCTAGTCAATACGACTTGCTCTTTCCGGCCGTAGCTAATAAAAACACAATTGAATTACCA
>NW_024729561.1:0-20300 GCF_018991925.1 Homarus americanus | reverse complement strand
CTAGAAGTTGCCACGCATTGCTGCACGTGGTGAGTGTCTGAGGCACCAGAGCCAGAGGCCCTGGAATGCTGTCGCTGGCACCGGGATGCTCAGAGCTACCTGAGTGCCAGGCACCTGAGCGCCCAGTGCACCTAGAGGCCAGAGTACCTGGAGGCCAGAGGTGCACCAAGGCAGAGGCACCCAGAGGTCCGAGGACCTGACAGTCAGAGATGTGCACCTGGAGCGTCAGTGCAGGCACCTGGAAGGTTCGAGGCAACCTGGAGTGCCTGAGCAGCACCTGGGAGGCCTGAGGTGCCCAAGCAACCTGAAAATGGGAGGCCTGAAAAGAGTGCCTGAGGACCACAGGCACCCGGGAGTGCCTGAGGCACCTGGAAGTGCTCAGGCACTCATGCCGCAGGAGCCCTGGGAGGTTAGGAGCAACCTGGAGGCACAGGTACCTGGGAGTGTCCGAGGTGGTACCGGAGGTCAGTGTCCCTGGGAGCATCAGAGGCTGGGAGATCAGAGGTGCCTGGAGTGCAGGAGGTGCACCTGGAGCAGCAGAGGTACCCGGGAGTCGGAGGTGTACCTGGGAGGTCAGAGGTACCTGGGAGTCTCTGGAGGTGTACCTGGGAGGTGAGGTACCTGACAGTGTCAGAGGTGTACCTGAGTGTCAGAGGTGCACTGGGAGGTCAGAGGTGTCACCTGGGAGGTCAGAGGTGCACCTGGGAGCAGAGACACGTGGTGAGTTCTGGAGGTGCACCAGGCGCCAAATGGGAGGCAAGAGGTGTACTGAGAAAGGCTCAGGAGGTGTGCCTGGAGTGTCGAGGTACCTGGGAGCAGTTCCGAGGTATACCTGGGAGTGTCAGAGGGTGCACCCAGGAGTGTCTGAGGTACCTAACAGGTTGGTAGGGCACCTGGGAGTGTCAGAGGTGCACATTGAAGTGTCAGAGGTGCACCTGGGAGTGTCTGAGGTGCACCTGGAGGGGTCTGAGTTACCCTGGGAGTTTCTGAGGTACCTGGAGTGTCTGAGGTGTACCTGGGAGTGTCTGAGGTGTACCTGGGAGCAGTCGAGGTACCTGGAAAGTGTCTTGAGGTACCAGAAGTGTCAGAGGCACCTGGGAGAGCCGAGGAGCACCTGGAAGGTCAGAGGAGTCTGGAAGTGTCAGAGGTGTACCTGGGAGGTCAGAGGTGTACCTGGGAGGTCAGAGGTGGTAACATGGAGTATCAGAGGTACCTGGGAGGCCAGAGGTGTGCCTGGGAGGTCAGAGTGGTACCTGGGAGGCCGGAGGTGTACCTGGGAGAGTCGGAGGTGTACCTGGGAGTGTCAAGGCCCAGTGGTCGAGGTTTACCTGGGAGTGTCTGAGGTGTACTTGGAGTGTCTGAGGTACTGGAGTGTCTGAGGTGCACCTGAGAGTGTCTGGAGATCTACGGGAGTGTCTGAGGTACCTGGGAGTGTCTGAGGTGTACGCGGAAGTGTCTGAGGTACCCCTTGGAGTGTCAGAGGAGTACGTGGCAGTGAGTGTCTGAGGTGTGGCATGGCAGTGTCAGAGGTGTACCTGGGAATGTCAGATAGGTACCTGGGAGGTCAGAGTTGTACCTGGGAGGTCAGAGGTGTACCGGAGTGTCAGAGGTGCCTGGGAGTGTCGAGGTACCTGGGAGTAGCCAGAGGCACCTGGGAGTGTCAGAGGCACCTGGTGAGTGTCTGAAGGGGTACTGGACAGCAAGCAGAGGTGGACCTGGGAGTGTCAGAGGTGTACCTGGGAGTGCGTCTGAGGTGCACCTGGAGTGCCTGAGGTGCACCTGGGAGGCCTGAGGTGCACCTGGGAGTGTCTGAGGTACCTGGGAGTGTCTGAGGTGTACCTGGGAGTGTCTGAGGTACCTGGAGTGTCTGAGGCTACCTGGGAGTGTCTGAGGTACATCTGAAGTGTCTGAGTGAACCTTGGAGTGTCAGGAGGAGACCTGGGAGGCTCGAGGTGCACCTGGGAGGTCAGAGGTGCCTGGGAGTGCCTGAGGTGCACCTGGGAGGCAGGTGTGACCTGGGAGGATCAGGCACCTGGGAGGTCAGGAGGTGCCTGGGAGTGTCAGAGGTACCTGGGAGGTCGGAGGTGTACCTGGGAGTGTCGGAGGTACCTGGGAGGTTAGAGGTGTACCTGGGAGGCTTGAGGGGCACCTGGAGGTCTGGAGGTGCACCTGGGAGTGTCAGAGGTGTACCAGAGCACCTGAGGCAATGTGAGCTGAGGCCGGGAGTGTCTGAGGTGTGGCCATGGGAGTGTCTGGAGGTGTGTCGGAGTGTCTGAGGCACCTGGGAGCAGTCAGAGGAGCACGTGGTGAGGTCTGAGGTGCACCTGGGAAGCGCAGAGGTGTACCTGGGAGCAGGTGAGAGGTGTACCTGAGAGTGCTGGGAGGCACCGGGAGTGCCGAGGTGCACCTGGGAATGTCAGGGCTGGGTACCTGGGAGTGTCTGAGGTGTGCCTGGGGAGTGTCTGAGGTTTGACCTGGGAGAGTCTGAAGGTACCTGGGAGTGTCAGGGGTGTACCTGGGAGGTCAGGGGGTACCTGGAAGTGTCAGAGGTGTACCTGGGAGGTCAGTGGTGCACCTGGGAGTGTCAGAGGCACCCTGGGAGTGTCTGGAGGTGCACTCAGTGTCAGAGGTGCACCTGGGAATGTCAGGGGAGCACCTGGGAATGCCAGAGTGGTACCTGGGAGTGTCAGAGGTGTACCTGAGTGTCAGAGGTACCTGGAGGTCAGAGGTGTACCTGAGTGCTCAGAGGTGCACCTGGGAGGTTTGGAGGCACCTGAGTAAGCTTGAGGCACCTAGGAGTGTGAGGTACCTGAGAGTGTCAGAAGGCACCTGGGAGTGCTTGGGTGTACCTGGAGTGTCAGGTACCTGGGAAGGTCAGAGTACCTGGGAGGTTCAGTGTACCCAAGGCTGGGGGGCGGTGTGCCTGGGAGGCTGGGCGGTGTACCTGAGTATCAGAGGTGTACCTGGAGTGTCAGAGATACCTGTGAGCAAGGAGGAGGTACCTGAGAGTGTCAGAGGTGCACCTGGGAGTGGCCAGAGGTGCACCGGGAGTCAGAGGTGTACCTGGGAGTGTCAGAGGTACCTGGGAGTGTCTGGGGTGTACCTGGGAGCAGTCAGTGGTGTACCTGGGAGGTCATGGTGCACCTGGGAGCATCAGAGGTACCTGGGAGTGCCGGAGGTGTGCCTGGGAGTGTCAGAGGTACCTGGGAGGCCAGAGGTACCTGGGAGTGCCGGAGGTGTACCTGGGAGGTCAGAGGTACCTGAGGTGTCTGAGGATACCTGGGAGTGTCTGAGGCATACCTGAGTGTCTGGAGGTACCTGGGAGTGTCTGAGGTGAACGTGGAGTGTCTGAGGTGTACGTGGAGAGTCTGAGATGTACCTGGGAGTGTCTGAGGTACGTGGAGGTTCGAGGTGTACGTGGAGTGTCTGAGGTGCACCTGGGAGGTCTGAGAGCACGTGGTGGGAGTGTCTGGGTGTACCTGGGAGTGCCAGAGGTACCTGGGAGGCAGGAGAGGTGCACCGAGACTGTCAGAGGTACCTCGGAGTGTCTGAGGTGGTGCACCTGGAATGTCAGGTACCTGGGAGGTCTGAGGTGCACTGGGAGTGTCTGAGGTACCTGGGAGGTCAGAGGTCACCTGAAGTGTCTGAGGCACCTGGGAGTGCTGGGGGTGTACCCAGGAGATGCACCTGGGAGTGTCTGAGGTGTACCTGGGAGTGTCAGAGTGTACCTGGGAGGTTGGAGTTGTACCTGGGAGTGTGAGTTGTACCTGGGAGGTCAGGTTGCATACCTGAGTGTTGAGGTACCTGGCACTGTCAGAGGTACCTGGGAGGTCAGGTGTACCTGAGAGGCCGAGGCACCTGGGAGTGTCAGAGGTGCACCTGGGAGTGTCTGAGGTGCACCTGGGAGTGTTTGAGGTGCACCTGGGAGTTTGAGGTGCACCTGGGAGTTTCTGGAGGCACCTGAGAGTGTCGAAGGTACCGAGTCTGGGGTGTACCTGGGAGTGTCAGGGGTACCTGGAAGGTCAGAGGCACCTGGGAGTGTCAGAGGCATACCTGGGAGCATGAGGAGGTACCTGAGAGTGTCAGGAGGTGTACCTGGGAGTGTCAGTGGTGTACCTGGGAGTGTCAGAGGTACCTGGGAGGTCAGAGGTGCACCTGGGAGTGTCTGGGTGTACCTGGGAGTGTCAGAGGTTGTACCTGAGAGAGTCAGAGGTTACCTGGGAGTGTCTGAGGTGCACCTGGGAGTGTAGAGGTGTACCTGGGAGTGTCTGAGGTACCTGGGAGTGTTCGAGGTACCTGGGGAGTCAGAGTTGTACCTGGGAGTGTCAGAGTTGTACCTCGGAGTGTCAGACGGCACCTGGGAGTGTCAGAGGTGCACCTGGGAGTGCTCAGAGGTACCTGGGAATGTCAGGTGGTGTACCTGGGAGGTCAAGTTCGATACCTGGGAGTGTCTGAGGTACCTGGCACTGTCAGAGGTGCACCTGGGAGTGTCTGAGGCACACCTGGGAGTGTCTGAGGTGCACCTGGGAGTGTCTGAGGTACCTGGGAGTGTCTGAGGTGTACCTGGGAGAGTATGAGGTGTACCTGGGAGTGTCTGAGGTGTACCTGGGAGAGGTTCAAGGTGTACCTGAGAGTGTCTGAGGTGCATCTGGGAGTGTCTGAGGTGTACCTGGGAGTGTCTGAGGGTACCTGGGAGTGTCTGAGGCACCTGGGAGTGTCAGAGGTGTACCTGGAGTGTCAGAGGTGTACCTGAGAGCATCAGAGGCACCTGAGAGTGTCGAAGGTGTACCTGGAAGTGTCAGAGGTACCTGGGAGTGTCAAGGTGTGCTGAGGAGTGTCTGAGGTACCTGGGAGGTCTCAGGGCACTTGGAGTGTCTGAGGTAACCCTGCAAGTGTCTGAGGTGTACTGGAGTGTCTTAGGTGTACCTGGGAGTGTCAGAGGAGTACCAGGAGTGTCAGAGGTGTGCCTGGGAGCAGAGATGCACCGAGAGTGTCAGAGGTGCACCTGTGAGTGTCTGGAGGATCCCTGGAAGTGTCTGAGGTGTACCTGGGAGGTCAGAGGAGCACCAGGGAGTATCAGTGAAGTACCTGGGAGGTCAGAGGTACCTGGGAGTGTGAGAGGTGTACCTGGGAGTATCGGAGTGAACCTGTCAGTGTCTGAGGTGTATCTGGGAGTGTCAGAGGTATCTTGGGAGTGTCTGTGGTGTACCTGGGAGGTCTGAGGCACCTGGAGTGTCTGAGGTGCACCTGGGAGTGTCTGAGGTGCACCTGAGAGTGTCTGAAGTGTACCTGGGAGTGTCTGAGGTGTACCTGGGAGTGTCTGAGGTGTTCCTGGGAGTGTCTGAGGTACCTGGGAGTGTCTGAGGTGTACCTTGGAGTGTCTGAAGTGTACCTGGGAGTGTCTGAGGTGTACCTGGGAGTGTCGGAGGTTTACTTGGGAGTGTCGGAGGTGTACCTGGGTGTGTCTGAGGTGTACCTGGGAGTGTCTGAGGTGTACCTGAGTGTCAGAGAGCACCAGGAGTGTCAGATGTGTACCTGGGAGTGTCAGAGGTGCACCTGGGAGTGTCAGAGGTACCTGGGAGTGTCAGGTGGTGCACCTGGGGAGTCAGGAGGCACCTGGGAGTGTCAGTTGTGATACCTGGGAGTGTCTGAGGTGTACCCTGGCAGTGTCAGTGGTGCACCTGGGAGGTCAGAGGTGTGCCTGGGAGTTCAAAGGTGCACCTGGGAGGCTGGTGGTGTACCTGGGAGGTCAGAGACACCTGGGAGTGTCTGAGGTACCTGGCAGTGCCGTGGTGGTACCTGGGAGTGTCTGAGGCACCTGGGAGTGTCTGAGGTGCACCTGGGAGGTCTGAGGTACCTGGGAGTGTCTGAGGTGTACCTGGGAGTGTCTGAGGTGTACCTGGGAGTGTCTGAGGTGCACCTGGGAGTGTCAGAGGAGCACCAGGAGGTCAGAGGTGTACCTGGGAGTGTCAGAGGTACCTGGGAGCATAGGAAGGGTACCTGTGAGTGTCTGAGGTGTATCTGGGAGTGTCGGCGGTGTACCTGGTGTGCTCAGAGGCGTACCTGGGAGGTCAGGAACACATGGAGGTCAGGTGTACTTGGGAGTGTCAGAGGTGTACCTGGGAGTGTCAGCGGTGTACCTTGGAGTATCAGAGGTGTACCTGGGAGTATCAGAGGTGTACCTGGGAGCACGGTGGTGCACCTGGGAGTGTCTGAGGTGTACCTGAGAGTGTCAGAGTTGTACCTGGGAGTGTCAGAGTAGTACCTGGGATTGTCAGAAGTGCACCTGGGAGTGTCAGAGGTGCACCTGGGAGTGTCAGAGGTGTACCTGGGAGTGTCAGTGGTGTGTTGGAAGTGTCAGTTGTATACCTGGGAGTGTCTGAGGTGTACCTGGCACTGTCAGAGGTGTACCTGGGAATGTCAGTGGTGTACCTGGGAGTGTCTGAGGTGCACCTGGGAGTATCTGAGGTGCACCTGGGAGTGTCTGAGGTGCACCTGGGAGTGTCTGAGGTGCACCTGGAGAGTCTGAGGTGTACCTGGGAGTGTCTGAGGTGTACCTGGGAGTGTCTGAGGTGTACCTGGGAGGTGTCTGAGGTACCTGGGAGTGTTCGAGGTACCTGGGAGTGTTCATGGTGTATCTGGGAGTGTCTGAGGTGTACCTGGGAGTGTCTGAGGTGTACCTGGGAGTGTCTGAGGTGGACTTGGGAGGCCATGGTGTTCCTGGGAGTGTCAGAGGTGTCCCTGAGAGTGTCAGAGGTGTACCTGAGAGCTGGGGGTGTACCTGGGAGTGTCAGAGGTGTACATGGGAGTGTCAGAGGTACCTGGGAGTGCCAGTGGTGCACCTGTGGAGCTGCGGAGGTGCACCTGAGTGTCTGTGGTGTTCCTGGGAGTGTCTGAGGTGTACCTGGGAGTGTCTGAGGTGTACCTGGGAGTGTCAGAGGTGTACCTGGGAGCTGAGGTGTACTTGGGAGTGTCTGAGGTGTACCTGGGAGTGTCTGAGGTGTACCTGGGAGTGTCTTAGGTGTACCCAGGAGTGTCAGAGGAGCACCAGGAGTGTCAGAGGTGTACCTGGGAGTGTCAGAGGTGTACCTGTGAGTGCCAGAGGTACCTGTGAGTGTCTGTGGTGTTCCTGGGAGTGTCTGAGGTGTACCTGGGAGTGTCAGAAGTGCACCTGGGAGGTCAGAGGTGTACCTGGGAGGTCAGAGGTGTACCTGGGAGTATCGGAAGGTACCTGTCAGTGTCTGAGGTGTATCTGGGAGTGTCAGCGGTGGTGCCTGGGAGGTCAGAGGCATACCTGAGCATCAGGGTGTACCTGAGAGTGTCAGAGGTGTACCTGGAGCTTGGAGGTACCTGGGAGTGTCTGAGGTGTACCTGGGAGTGTCAGAAGAGTACCACGGAGTGTCAGAGGTGCACCTGGGAGTATCTGAGGTGTCCTGGGAGGTCAGAGGAGTACCGTGAGTGTCTGGGGACCTGGGAGTGTCAGGAGGTGTACCTGGGAGTGTCTGGGGTGTACCTGGGAGGTCAGAGGTACCTGAGAGTGTCAGGAGGTGCACCAGGAGTGTCTGAGGTGTACTTGGGAGTGTCTGCACCTGGGAGAGTCTTAGGTGTACCTGGGAGGTCAGGGGTGTTCCTGGGAGTGTCAGCGGTGTACCTGGAAGGTCAGAGGTGTACCTGGGAGGTCAGTGGTGTACCTGGGAGGCTGGGTGGTGTACCTGGGAGTGCTAGGTGGCACCTGTGAGGTTGAGGTGTACCTGGAAGTGTCAGGGGTGTACCTGGGAGTGTCTGAGGTGTACCTGGGAGTGTCTGAGGTGTACCTGGGAGGTCAGAGTTGTACCTGGGAGTGTCAGAGTTGTACCTGGGAGTGTCACAGCACCTGGGAGTGTCAGAGGTGCACCTGGGAGTGTCAGAGGAGCACCTGGGAGTGTCAGAGGAGTACCTGGGAGGTCAGAGGTGTACCTGGGAGTGTCAGTGGTACCGGAGTGTCAAGGTACCTGGGAGCATCAGAGGTGTACCTGGAGGTCAGAGGTGCCTGGGAGTGTCAGAGGTGTACCTGGGAGTGTCGGAAGTGTACCTGGGAGTGTCGGAGGTACCTGGGAGTGTCAGAGGTGTACCTGGGAGTGTCTGAGGTGTACCTGGTGTGTCTGAGGTGCATGGAAGTGTCTGAGGTGCACGTGGGAGTGTTTGAGGTGTACGTGAGAGTGTCTGAGATGCATGGGAGTGTCTGAGGTGTACGTGGAGTGTTGGAGGTGCACGTGGGATTGTCTGAGTGTACCTGGGAGTGTAGAGGTGTACCTGGGAGAGGTGACCTGAGAGTGTCAGAGGTACACTGGAGTGTCTGAGGTACCTGGGAATGTCAGGTGTACCTGGGAGGGTCTGAGGTGTACCTGGGAGTGTCTGAGGTGTACCTGGGAGAGTCTGAGGTGTACCTGGGAGTGTCAGGGGTGTTCCTGGGAGTGTCAGGGGTGTACCTGGACGTGTCTGAGGTGTACCTGGGAGGTCAGAGGAGCACCAGGGAGTGTCAGAGGTGTACCTGGGAGTGTCAGTGGTGTACTCCAGAGTGTCAGAGGTGTACCTGTGAGTGTCTGAGGTGTTCCTGGGAGGTCAGAGGTGTACCTGCGAGTGTGAGAGGTACCTGGGAGTACGGGAAGTGAACCTGGGAGTACGGAAGTGTACCTGTCAGTGTCTGGAGGTGTATCTGGGAGCATCATGGTGTACCTGGGTGTATCAGAGGAGCACCTGGGAGGTCAGAGGAGTACCTGGAGGTGTCAGGGGTGTACCTGGGAGTGTCAGAGGTACTTGGAGTGTCAGCGGTGCACCTTGAGCATCAGAGGTACCTGGCATCAGAGGTGTACCTGGAGTGTCAGAGGGTACCTGTCAGTGTCTGAGGTGTATCTGGGAGTGTCAGCGGTGTACCTGGGTGTGTCAGAGGAGTACCTGGGAGTGTCAGAGGTACCTGGGAGGCTGAGGTGTACCTGGGAGGTCTGAGGCATACCTGGGAGAGTCTGAGGTGTACCTGGGAGTGTCAGGTGTTCCTGGGAGTCAGCGGGTACCGAGTGTCAGCTGCATACCTGGGAGTGTCTGAGGTGTACCCAGTGTAGAGGTACCTGGGAATGTCAGTGGTGTACTGGGAGTGTCGGGAGTGTCAAAGTTTAACCTGAGAGTGTCAGAGGTGCCTGGGGAGTGTCAGGAGGTGTGGGCCTGGGAGTGTCAGAGGTGCACCTGGAGTGCTCAGAGGTGCACCTGGGAGTGTCTGAGGTGCCCAGGAGTGCTTGAGGTGCACCTGGGAGTGTCTGGAGGTGTACCTGGGAGTGTCTGAGGTGTACCTGGAGAGTGTTAGAGTGTACCTGGGAGTGTCTGGGGTGTACCTGGGAGGTCAAAGGTGTACCTGGGAGGTCAGAGGTGTACCTGGGAGTGTCAGAGGTGTGGCCTGGGAGTGTCAGGGTGTACCCGAGAGTCAGAGGTGTACCTGGGAGTGCTCAGAATTGTACCGCAGAGTGTCAGAAGTGTACCTGGGAGTGTTCAGTGTACTTGGGAGAAAGTCAGGGGTGTACCTGGGAGTGTCAGAGGTGTACCTGGGGAGTGTTTGAGGTGTACCTGAGTGTCGGAGGTGTACCTGGGGAGTGTCAGAGGTGGGTACCTGGAGTGTCTGGAGGTGTACCTGGGAGTGTCTGAGGTGCACATGGGGAGTGTCTGAGGTGTACGTGGGGAGTGTTCGAGGTGTACGTGAGAGTGTCTTTGAGATGCATGTGGGAGTGTCTGAGGTGTACGTGGGAGTGTCTGACGTACGTGTGGGAGTGTCTGAGGTGTACCTGCGGAGTGTCAGAGAGCATGTGGTGAGTGTCTGGGGTGTACCGTGTACCTGGGAGTGTCAGAGGTACCTGGGAGTGTGAGATGTGTACCTGAGAGTGTCAGAGGTACCTGGAGTGTCTGAGGTGCACCTGAATGTCAGGGGTGTACCTGGAGTGTCTGAGGCACCTGGGAGTGTCTGAGGTACCTGGGAGAGTCTGAGGAGCACCTGGGAGTGTCAGGGTGTTCTGGGAGTGTCAGGGGTGTACCTGAAGTGTCAGAGGTGTACCTGGGAGAGCCAGAGGTGTACCTGGGAGGTGCAGCTGCACACCTGGGAGTGTCTGGAGGTGTACCTGGCAGTGTCAGAGGTGTACCTGGGAATGTCATGAGCACCTGGGAGGTCAGACTGTACCTGGGAGTGTCAGAGGTGTACCTGAGTGTCAGAGGTGTACCTGGAGTGTCAGGAGGTGTACCTGGAGGTCAGGAGGTGCACCTGGGAGTGCCAGAGTGCACCTGGGAGGTCAGGAGGTGCACCTGGGAGTGTCAGAGGTGTACCTGGGAGGCCAGAGGTGCACCTGGGAGTGCCGAGGTGCACCTGGGAGTGTCTGAGGTGCACCTGAGTGTCTGAGGTGCACCTGGGAGTTTTTGAATGTGCACCTGGGAGTGTCTGAGGTGTACCTGAGAATGTCAGAAGGTACTTGGGAGTGTCAGGGTGTACCTGGGAGTGTCAGGGGTGTACCTGGAAGTGTCAGAGGTGTACCGAGGCTGGGAGGTATACCTGGGAGTATGAGAGTGTACTCCAGGTGTCAGAGGTGTACCTGGGAGGTTCGGAGGTGTACCTGGGAGTGTCAGAGGTGTACCTGGGAGGTCAGAGGTACCTGGGAGTGTCTGGGGTGTACCTGGGAGGTTGGGGTGTACCTGGGAGGTCAGAGGTGTACCTGAGGTCTGAGGTACACCGGGAGTGTCTAGGGTGCACCTGGGAGTGTCTGAGGTGTACCTGGGAGTGTCTGAGGTACCTGGGAGTGTCAGAGTGTACCTGAGGTCAGAGGTGCACCTGAAGTCAGGAGGTGCACCTGGGAGTGCTCAGAGGTGCACCTGGGAGTGCCAGAGTTGTACCTGGGAGTGTCAGCTGCATACCTGGGAGTGTCTGAGGTGTATCTGGCAGTGCTGAGGAGTACCTGGGAGTGTCAGTGGTGTACCTGGGAGGCAGTGGTGTACCTGGGAGAGTTCGAGGTGCACCCAGGCGTGTCTTAGGTGTTCCTGGGAGTGCCAGAGGTGTACCTGCGAGTGTGAGAGGTGTACCTGGGGTCAGAGGTGTACCTGGGAGGTCAGAGGCACCTGGGAGTGTCAGAGGTGTACCTGGGAGTGTCTGAGGTGCACCTGGGGTGTAGGTGTCCTGAGGTCAGAGGTGCACCTGGGAGTGTGAGAGGTGTACCTGGGAGTGTGAGAGGTGTACCTGGGAGTCTCTGGGGAGCACCTGGGAGTGTTGGGGTGTACCTGGGAGGGTCAGTGTACCTGGGAGTGTCTGAGGTGCGCCTGGGAGTGTCAGGGTGTACCTGGGAGTGTCTGAGGTGTACCTGGGAGGTCTCAGGTACCTGAGAGGTCGGAGGTGTACCTGGAAGTGTCAGGGGTGTACCTGGGAGGTTGAGGTACCTGGGAGTGTCCAGGTACCTGAGAGTGTCGGAGGTGTACCTGGAAGGTCAGAGGTGTACCTGGGAGTGTCTGAGGTGTACCTGGGAGTGTCTGAGGTACCTGGGAGTGTCTGAGGTACCTGGGAGTGTCTGAGGCACCTGGGAGTGTCAGAGAAGTACCAGGAGGTCAGAGGTGTACCGGGAGTGTCAGTGGTGTACCTGTGAGTGTCAGAGGTGTACCTGTGAGTGTCTGAGGTGTACCTGGGAGTGTCAGGAGGTACCTGCGAGTGTGAGAAACCTGGGAGTATCGGGTGAACCTGGGAGTATCGGGCACCGTCAGTGTTCGAGGTATTGGGAGTGTCATGGTGTACCTGGGTGTATCAGAGGAGCACCTGGGAGGTCAGAGGAGCACCGGAGTGTCGGGGTGTACCTGGGAGGCTGAGAGGAGGTGTACCTTGGAGTGTCAGTGGTGTACCTGAGTATCAGAGGTGTACCTGAGCATCAGAGGTACCTGGGAGTGTCAGAGGTGTACCTGTCAGTGTCTGAGGTGTATCTGGAGTGTCATGTGTACCTGGGTGTGTCAGAGGAGCACCTGGGAGGTCAGAGGTGTACCTGGGAGTGTCTGAGGTGTACCTGGGAGTGTCTGAGGTATACCTGGGAGAGTTCAGGTGCCTGGGAGGCTGGGGTGTTCCTGGGAGTGTCAGTGGTGTACCTGGGAGGTTGGAGCTGTGTACCTGGGAGTGTCTGAGGTGTACCTGGCAGTGTCAGAGGTGTACCTGGGAATGTCATGGTGTATCTGGGAGTGTCAAAGTTTAACCTGAGAGGTCAGAGGTGCCTGGGAGTGCTCAGAGGTGTACCTGAGGCCAGAGGCACCTGGGAGGCTGAGGTGCACCTGGGAGGTCTGAGGTGCACCTAGGAGTGTTTGAGGTGCACCTGAGTGTCTGAGGTGCACCTGGGAGGTCTGAAGGTACCTGAGAGTGTTAGAAGTGTACCTGGGAGTGTCTGGGGTGTACCTGGGAGGACAAAGGTGCACCTGGGAGTGGAGGTGTACCTGGGAGGTCAGAGGTGCACCTGTGAGTGTCTGTGGTGTTCCTGGGAGTGTCAGAGGTGCATCTGGGAGGTCGGGTGCACCCAGAGTGTCTCAGGTGCACCTGTGAGTGTCCGAGGTACCTGGGAGTGTCTGAGGTGTACCTGGGAGTGTCTGAGGTGTACCTGGGAGTGTCTGGAGGTGTACCTGGAGTGTCTGAGGTGCACCTGGGAGAATCTGAGGTGTACCTGGGAGTGTCTGAGGTGTACCTGGGAGTGTCAGAGTTGTACCCAGGAGTATCAGAGCAGCCTGGGAGGTCAGAGGTGCACCGGGAGTGCTGGGAGGCACCTGGGAGTGTCAGAGGCACCTGGGAGTGTCTGAGGTACCTGGGAGTGTCTGAGGTGTACCTGGAGTGTCTATGTACCTGGAGTGTCTGAGGTGTACCTGGGAGGTAGAGGTGTACCTGAGATTGCTCAGAGGTACCTGGGAGTGTCAGAGGTGCACCTGGGAGTGTCAGAGGTGCACCTGGGAGTGTCTGAGGCCCAGAGTGTCTGAGGCACCTGGGAGTGTTTGAGGTGCACCTGGAGTGTCTGAGGAATCCTGGGAGGTGTGAGGTGCACCTGAGAGTGTCAGAAGTGTACCTGGGAGTGTCTGGGTGTACCTGGGAGTGTCAGGGGTGCCCTGAGTGTCAGAGGTACCTGGGAGTGTCAGAGGCTACCTGGGAGCATCAGGGGTGTACCTGAGAGTGTCAGAGGTATACCTGGGAGCTCAGGTGCCTGGGAGTGTCTGGGGTGTACCTGGGAGTGTCTGAGGTACCTGGGAGTGTCTGAGGTGTACCTGGGAGGTCTGAGGTACCTGGGAGGTCAGAGTTGTACCTGGGAGCATCAGAGGTGTACTGGGAGGTCAGAGGTGCACCTGGGAGTGTCTGAGGTGTACCTGAGAGTCGGGAGGTGTATCTGGGAGGTCAGAGGTGTACCTGGGAATGTCTGGGGTGTACCTGGGAGGTCTGAGGTGCCTTGGGTGTCAGAGGAGCACCTGGGGAGTGTCTGGGGTGTACCTGGGAGCAATAGGGGGGAGCACCAAGTGTTGAAGGTGTACCTAGGGAGTGTCAGAGAGGCATGGCCCAAGAGCATCAGAGGTACCCAGAGTGTGAGAGGTGCACCTGGGAGTGCTGGGAGGTGCACCTGGGAGTGCTGAAAGTGTACCTGGGAGGTAGAGAGGCACCTGGGAGTTTCAGAGGTACCTGGGAGTGTCGAGGCACCTGGGAGTGTCAGAGGCACCTGAGTGCTCAGAGGTAACCTGGGAGTGTCTGGGGTTTACCTGGGAGTGTCTGGGGTGTACCTGGGGAGCATCAGAGAAGCACCTGGGGAGCACAGAGAAGTACATGGTAGTGTCTTGGGTGTGCCTGGGAGACAGAGGAGCACCTGGGAGGTGGTTGGGTGTTTGGGAGCAAGCCAGGTGTACCTGGAAGTGTCTGAGGTGTACCTGGAGTGTCTGGAGGTGTACCTGGGAGCAAGTCTGAGGTACCCAGAGAGTCAGAGAAGAACCAGGGAGTGTGGACAGAGTGGGAGTGTGAGAGGTGTGTACGGGAGTGTCTGAGGTGCACCTGGGAGCATGTGAGGTGTACCTGGAGTGTCCAGGGTGTACCTCCTGGAGTGTCAGGGGGTGTACCTGGGAGAGTGTGAGGTGTACCTGGGAGTGTCTGAGGTGACCTGGGAGAGTCTGAGGTGTACCTGGGAGTGTCAGGGTGTTCCAGAGCAAGTGTACCTGGGAGTGTCAGGGGTGTACTGGGAATGTCAGGTGTACCTGGGAGCACAGCTGTATACCTGGGAGTGTCTGAGGTGTACTCAGCAACAAAGAGGGCACCTGGGAATGTCAGGTGGTGTGTGTAACTGGGAGTGTCAGAGTTGTACCTGGAGAGTGTCAGAGGTGTACCTGGGAGGTCAGAGGTGGTACTGGTGTGTCAAGTGCACCTGGGAGTGTCAGAGGTACCTGGGAGTGCCTGAGGTGCACCTGGGAGCAAGCTGAGGCACTGGGAGTGTCAATGGTGTACCTGGAGTGTTGGCAGACACTCGGGAGTGTCTGAGGTGTACCTGCCAGTGTCAGTGGTGTACCTGGGAGAGTCAGGAGTGTGCTCTGGGAGGCCGGGAGTGCACTCAGAGGTGAGCACGGAGTGACCTGGAGCACTGGAGGTGTACCTTGCCGGGTGTACCTGAGGTTCGAGGTGCACCTGGGAGGCTCTGAGGTGCACCTGGGAGTGTCTGAGGGTACCTGGGAAGTGTCTGAGGTACCTGGGAGTGCTCAGAGGAGTACCTGGGAGTGTCAGAGGAGCACCTGGGAGTGTCAGAGGTGTACTGGGAGGTTGCTGGTACCTGGAGGTCAGTGAAAATTGACACAGAGGTACCTGAGAGTCAGAGGTGCCTGGGAGCGTCAGGAGGTGTACCTGGGAGTGTCGGAGGTGTACCTGGAGTGTCGGGAGGTACCTGGAGTGTCAGAGGTGTACTGGGAGTGTCTGAGGTGTACCTGGGAGCGTCTGAGGTGCACATGGAGCGTCTGAGGTGCACGTGGGAGGTCTGAGGTGGATGATGTCCAGGCACGGAGTGTCTGAGCACCAGATGAGAGTGTCTGGGGTGTACCTTGGGAGTGTCAGGAGGTGTACCTGAGTGTGAGATGCACCTGAGGAGTGTCAGAGGTGCACCTCAGAGTGTCTGAGGTGTACCTGGGAACGTCAGTGGTGCACCTGGGAGTGTCTGAGGTACCTGGGAGTGTCTGAGGTGTACCCAGAGGTCTGAGGAGTACCTGGGACTGGGGTGTCTGGGAGTGTCAGGGGTGCACCTGGAAGTGTCAGAGGGTGTACCTGGGAGTGTCAGAGGTGTACCTGGGAGTGTCAGCTGTACACCTGGGAGGTTCTGAGGTGTACCTGGCAGTGTCAGAGGTGTACCTGGGAATGTCAGTGGAGTACCTGGGAGTGTCAGACTTGTACCTGGGAGAGTCTGAGGTGTACCTGGGAGTGTCAGGGGTGTTCCTGGTAGTGTCAGGGGTGTACCTGAGAGTGTCAGAGGTGTACCTGGGAGTGTCAGAGGTGTACCTGGGAGTGTCTGAGGTGTACTTGGGAGTGTCAGGTGTGTACCTGGGAGTGTCTGAGGTGTACCTAGAGTGTCTGAGGTACCTGGGAGCAGTCAGAGTTGTACCTGGGAGTGACAGTTGACACCTGGGAGGCCTGAGGTACCTGGCACTGCTCAGAGAGGTGTACCTGGAGTGTCAGCGTACCTGGAGGCGCCTGAGGTGCACCTGAGCGTGTCTGAGGTGCACCTGGGAGGCCCAGGCACCTGGGAGTGTTCCGAGGTGTACCTGGGAGTGTTCGAGGTGGGCACCTGGGAGTGTCAGAGGTGTACTCTGGAGGCCGAAGGTACACCTGGGGAGTGTTCGAGGTGTACCTGGCGAGTGTCAGAGTGTGTACCTGGGAATGTCAGGAGTACCTGGGAGCGTCAGACTTGCAGTACCTGGGAGAGTCTGAGGTACCTGGGAGTGTCAGGGGGTGTTCCTGGTAGTGTCAGGGGTGCACCCGAGAGTGTCAGAGGTACCTGGGAGTGTCAGAGGTGGGCACCTGGGGGTGTCTGAGGTGTGTACTCTGGAGTGTCAGGTGTGCACCTGGGAGTGTCTGGAGGTGTACCCAGAGCGTCTGAGGTGGTACCTGGGAGTGTCAGAGTTGTACCTGGGAGTGACAGTTGTGGCTACCTGGGAGTGTCTGAGGTGTACCTGGCACTGCTGGGGAGGTGCACCTGGGAGTGTCAGTAAGTGCACCTGGAGTGTTCTGAGGCACCTGAAGGTGCTCCGAGGTGCACCTGGGAGTGTCTGAGGTGCACCTGGGAGGTTCTGAGGAAAAACCTGGGAGTGTCTGCTGAGGTGCACCTGGGGGTGTCTGGAGGTGTACCTGGCAAGTCTGAGGTGTACCTGGGAGCAAGTCTGAGGTGTATCTGGGAGTGTCTGAGGTACCTGGGAGTGTCTGAGGTGTACCTGGGAGTGTCTGAGGTGTACTCTGGGAGGTCAGAGGTGGACCTGGGAGTGTCAGGAGGTGTACCTGAGAGGCTGAGAGGTGTACCTGAGAGTGTCGGAGGTGCACCTGAGGCGTCAGGAGGTGCACCTGGGGAATGTCAGAGGTGTACCTGGGAGTGTTCTGGAGGTACCTGGGAGTGTCTGAGGTGTACTTGGGAGGTTCGAGGTACCTGCGAGTGTCTGAGGTGTACCTGGGAGTGTCCCAGGTACCTGGGAGGTCAGAGGAGTACCAGGAGGTCAGAAGTGGTACCTGGGAGGCTGGGAAGTGTGGCCTGTGAGTGCAGAGGTGTACCTGTGAGTGTCTGTAGGTTCCTGGGAGTGTCTGAGGTGACCTGGGAGGCCAGAGTACCAGGAGGTCAGTGAATACCTGGGAGTGTCAGAGGTGTACCTGGGAGCGTGAGAGGGTACCTGGGAGACGAAGTGTACCTGTCAGTGTCTGAGGTGTATTTGGGAGTGTCAGAGGTGTATCTGGGAGTGTCGGTGGCACGAGTGTCTCAGGTGCACCTGAGAGTGTCTGAGGTGTACCTGGGAGTGTCCGAGGTGTACCAGAGTGTCGAGGTGTACCTGGGAGTGTCTGAGGTGTACCTGGGAGTGTCTGAGGTGTACCTGGGAGAGTCTGAGGTGTACCTGGGAGTGTCTGGAGGTGTACCTGGGAGTGTCAGAGGTGTACCTAGGAGCATCAGAGGTGTACCTGGGAGTGTCAGAGGTGCACCTGGGAGTGTTGAGAAAATGAGGTGCACCTGGGAGTGTCTGAGGTACCTGGGAGTGTCTGAGGCACCTGGGAGTGTCTGGAGGTGTACCTGAGTCTGGAGGTGTACCTGGGAGGCAGGGATGTACCTGAGATTGCTGGGAGGTACCTGGAGGAGGTGCACCTGGGAGGTAGAGGTGCACTGGGAGTGTCAGAGGTGCACCTGGGAGTGTCTGAGGTGCACCTGGGAGAAGCTTGAGGTGCACCTGGGAGTAAGTGGAGGTGTCCTGGGAGTGGCGTGAGCTGCACCTGAGAGTAGAAGTGTACCTGGCAGTGTCTGTACCTGGGAGTGTCAGGTACCTGGGAGTGTCAGAGGTGTACCTGGGAGGTCAGAGAGACATATTCGGAGCATCAGGGGTGTACCTGGAGTGTCAGAGGCATACCTGGGAGTGTCAGGTGTACCTGGGAGTGTCAGAGGTGTACCTGGGAGTGTCTGAGGTGTACCTGGGGGAGCATCAGAGGTGTACCTGGGAGTGTCAGAGGTGTACCTGGGAGTGTCTGAGGTACCTGAGAGTCGGAGGTGTATCTGGGAGTGTCAGAGGTGCACCTGGAATGTCTGTACCTGGAGTGCTCTGAGGTGTACCTGGGAGTGTCAGAGGTGTACCGGGAGTGTTCGGGGTTACCTGGGAGTGTCTGGGTGTACCTGGGAGTGTCAGGAAGTACCTGGGAGTGTCAGAGGCACATGGGAGTGTCTGGGGTGTACCTGGGAGTGTCAGAGGTGTACCTGGGAGGGGTGTCTGGGAGTGTCAGGTGTACCTGGGAGTGTCTGAGGTGTACCTGGGAGTGTCTGAGGTGTACCTGGGAGCAAGGTTCTGAGGTGTACCTGGGAGTGTCAGAGAAGAACCAGGAGTGTGGACAGAGCAGGGAGTGGGAGAGGTGTACCTGGGAGGCTGAGGTGCACCTGGGAGTGTCTGAGGTGCACCTGGGAGGTCAGAGGGCACCTGAGGCAGTCTGAGGTGCACCTGGAGTTCGAGGAGCACCTGGGAGTGTCTGAGGTGCACCTGGGAGCATGGGAGGCACCTGGGAGCAAGCCTGAGGTACCTGGGAGTGTCAGGGTGTACCTGGGAGGTGGGGTGAGGTACCTGGGAGTGTCTGAGGTGTACCTGGGAGAGTCTGGAGGTGACCTGGGAGGTCAGGGGTGTTCCTGGTAATGGGGGTGTACCTGGGAGTGTCAGGTGTACCTGGGAATGCTCAGTGTACCTGGGAGTGTCAGCTGTACCTGGGAGCAGGCCTGAGGTGTACCTGGCAGGCCAGAGGGCAACCTGGAATGCTGGGAGGTGTACCTGGGAGGTCAGAGTTGTACCTGAGAGTGCTCGGAGGTGTACCTGGGAGGTCAGAGGTGTACCCAGTGTGTCAGGGGTGCACCTGGGAGTGTCAGGAGGTGCACCCAGTGAGCTCTGAGGTGCACCTGGGAGTGTTTAGTGCACCTGGAGTGTCAAAGGTGTACCGAAGTCAGTGTAACCGGAGTATCTGAGGCACCTGCGAGTGTCAGTGGTGTACCTGGGAGTGTCAGAGGGTGTACCTGGGAGTGTCAGAGGTGCACCTGGGAGTGTCAGTGGTGTACCTGGGAGTGTCAGTAGTATACCTGGGAGTGTCTGAGGTACCTGGCAGTGCTAGTGGTGTACCTGGAGTGTCTGAGGTGCACCTGGGAGTGGTTGAGTGCACCTGGGAGTGTCTGAGGTGTACCTGGAAGTGTCTGAGGTGTACCTGGGAGTGTCAGAGGAGTACCTGGGAGGTCAGAGGAGTACCTGGGAGGTCAGAGGTACCTGGGAGGTCAAGGTGTACCTGGGAGTGTCAGGGTGACCTGGGAGCATCAGAGGTGTACCTGGGAGGTCAGAGGTGTGCCTGGGAGTGTCAGGAGGTGTACCTGGGAGTGTCGGAGGTGTACCTGGGAGTGTCGGAGGTACCTGGGAGTGTCAGAGGTGTACCTGGGATGTCTGAGGTACCTGGGAGTGTCTGAGGTGTACCTGGGAGTGTCTGAGGTGTAGTGGGAGTGTCTGAGGCATGGAGAGTGTCTGAGATGCACGTGGGAGTGTCTGAGGTGTACGGGAGTGTCTGAGGTGTACGTGGGAGTGTCTGAGGTGTACCTGCGAGTGTCAGAGGAGTACGTGGTGAGTGTCTGGGGTGTACCTGGGAGTGTCAGAGGTGTACCTGGGAGTGAGATGTGTACCTGAGAGTGTCAGAGGTGTACCTCGGAGTGTCTGAGGTGTACCTGGGAATGTCAGTGGTGTACCTGGGAGTGTCTGAGGTGTACCTGGGAGTGTCTGAGGTGTACCTGGGAGAGTCTGAGGAGTACCTGGGAGTGTCAGGGGTGTTCTTGGGAGTGTCAGGGGTGTACCTGGAAGTGTCAGAGGTGTACCTGGGAGTGTCAGAGGTGTACCTGGGAGGCGTCAGCTGCACACCTGGGAGTGTCTGGAGGTGTACCTGGCAGTGTCAGAGGTGAACCTGGGAATGTCAGTGGAGTACCTGGGAGTGTCAGACTTGTACCTGGGAGTGTCAGAGGTGTACCTGAGTGTCAGAGGTGTACCTGGGAGTGTCAGAGGTGTACCTGAGGCTGTCAGAGGTACCCTGGAGTGTCAGAGGTGCACCTGGGAGTGTCAGGAGGTGCACCTGGGAGGCCAGAGTGTACCTGGGAGTGCTGGAGGTGCACCTGGGAGTGTCAGAGGTGCACCTGGGAGGTCTGAGGCACCTGGGAGTGTTGGAGGTACCGGAGTTTTGAATGTGCACCTGGGAGTGTCTGAGGTGTACCTGAGAGTGTCAGAAGTGTACCTGGGAGTGTCAGGGTGTACCTGGAGTGTCAGGTGTACCTGGAAGTGTCACGGAGGTGTACCTGGGAGCGTCAGAGGCATGCCTGGGAGTATGAGGAGTGTACCTGAGAGGTCAGAGGAGGGTACCTGGGAGCAGTCAGAGGTGTACCTGGGAGGCCGAGGTGTACCTGGGAGTGTCAGAGGTGTACCTGGGAGTGTCTGTACCTGGGAGTGTCAGGGTACCTGGGAGCAGGTCGAGGTGGTACCCTGGGGGTCAACACGTAAACTGAACAAAGGAAATTTGT
>NW_024729560.1:0-3007 GCF_018991925.1 Homarus americanus | reverse complement strand
CTCCAGTATTTTATCTATTTCTTTTGGGGAAAATTGCTCCGCTTAACGTTGTTTTGTATAACGTCGCATTTTTAGGACAGTAACCCCGACATTCAGCGAGGACTTACTGTATTGCTTTTAAATTTCAAAATTAATGAAAAATTTAAAGCCAAATGACAAAATAGCTACTTAATGTGTTTCTTGACTGTGATATGAGTTGTTAATGGGATGGGTGACTTTGTACTTGCTGCACTACTGTAAGTCTGCAATGTCTAGCTGGATGGATGACGTAGCAACACGAAGGGTGTTTAGTAGGTGCACATCAGTAATAGAGAGCCTTAATTTGTTCTTAGTTATATTCTTCTTCTTTTTCTTTAATGCTGTTCACATAAGAATGTTCTTCCAAACGCTTGACAAAATTTGTTGTGCATGAGCAAAAACTTGTGGAGAAATCTGCACTTGCTAAATAATCCTTATAAAATTCATGTGAAGTGGTAACTTCACCATATCTCTTCTTTAGTTCCAAAACTGGACAATGGAGCTAATATTATGTTCAAATAAATCAGACACTAAATCTTCACAAGCTTACGTTACACCCAGCACACAGCGTGACCCAGGAAATAACTGATGATCGTGGACTGGAGTCACTGCAGATGGGCACCGCTAGGCCACTAGGTGGAAATGTGCTGGATATGTCCACTCTGTGGCTTAAGCACTGCAAAAGGGACGGGTGCTCTTCAAGACGTGTCTACTATTACAGTGACCACTTGTTGCAAACATTGTCAGTAATACAAATATGAAATGGACATCAATAAGGTTTCCTTTAAAACAGAAGGAAATTTCAAAAAGACAGATAAGGACAGTTTGAGACTGTCCATTTTCTTTAAAAAATAAAGGTCAAACAGGTCTCAAATGTGACACTATCCTTAAAAGGATAGACCGAGCAACCTTGAGTCACTGGACATAACAGTACGTATTAATCTTGATGCCAAATGTTACAATTACATTGATATCACACTTTTCAAAAGATATTACATTATAACATATTTATGTTAAATATGTAATTCATCATAATTGCCAGGTATTCACTGTGTTTTTAGCACTAATGAGGCTTCACGCTTTACAGGTGGCAGAGTTGGTCATGCTGGCCAATATATGTTAAGCCTTGGGTGTGGAGGCAGCAGACAGAGTTTATGGTAATTTCAGAAGTGGACTGCATTGAAAGGCTTCAAGAGCCACATGTGGCCCTAAGGCTGCAGTTTGCACAGCCCTGCACTAGGCCTACACACAATACTTTTACCTTTATCCTCTTTGCCACTGATCGGCTCGTTAGCAGCTTGGGCGGTCGGTTACGTGTCTGTTACGTACCGTTGGCAAGTACTGAGCATGAGACTCTGGCTCCTGAATGTATCTGAACCTGCTCCAGTGTTGGTCAAGTCTAGTCTTGAGAAAGCTCACAACATTCTCTGGCAGATTGTTCCACGAGTTCATAATTCTCACTCTGAAAAGATTTGCTCTCACAGTTTTATAGACTTGTTGCTCCTTCAACCCTGAGCTGTGACCCCTTGTGGGGCAGGCATCCACCAACTCCAGGTATGGACAATCAACTGAGTAGTGCCCTCTGAGATGTTTATACACTTCAATTGGTCACCCTTTGCCTATCTGTAGTATAAGCTAGGCAGTTGCAGGCATGGGCGTCCGCAGAAAAAAATGCAGGAGGGGGGCAATGTTATCCTGAATTCGACGTGTGAAGTGTGAAGACATCTTTTTGCTAAGATTACTGTAAATAACAGAACAAAATGTTAACAATTCTTCAGGTAGAAGACACACGATTGATCGAATGTCATGATATTTGGCGTGGAAGATAGTGTTTTTTCGTTCATTCCTTCTGTGTTGCGGCTATTTATACGAAATTATAACCGAGCTAATGAACAGGGTCATTGACAATTTCGGAAGAGATCCCCGACGGCTCCAATTCCTGTTCCAAGAGTAGTAACCTGCTCTAACTGAATGAACTGTTGAGAAATGTTATGTTATTTTATTCATTTTGTATTTTCCATGTAATTTTTTCAAATTTTTGATTTTCCAGGGGGGGGGGGCAAATGCCCCCCCTTGCCCCTCCCTGCGGACGCCCATGGTTGCAGGCATTCTAATGTCTCTGGTTAGCTGAGGTGCCATAGTGCAGGCACCAGTCTGGTGGACCTCTGGACATTTTCAATCAACTGACAGTACTCCATGGAGGGGAAGCACCTCACTCTTAAGTTCGTTATGAGGGACAGACCATCTAGATATCTGAATGACCTTCTTATAAGACCTACTAGTTCAGTTGCTTGAATCACCTTCTCACAATGACTCAAGAAAATCAGTTCATTGTCAACATACTGTACACACCCAGGTCCTTTTCACATTCAGTCTCTATTAAGAAAGGAAGCCGGTTTAAGGTGTAAGTGCTTTCAATTTTGGTCGATTGTTATGATATTCTTGTCATCAAAAGGATCATATGTACAGTCAGCCAAAGATACATCGACCCCACCCTGGGTCTCCTGCTCGCAATTTTACCTGGCAATACTTCAAGGAAAGAAGGCTGTATGTAAAGGTGATTGTAATTAGTGGATTTATTTTCGGCTGTATCGCTGTCAGGATAAATATTAAGTAATCCAAAAGTAGCATTTTTATAATAAACTATTCATAGTTATTTAAGATCATGACAAGTTTCCAAATATTCGTATATTTGCTTAAATAATGAAGAAATTATATCAATGAATTGGCAAAGCAGCTACAACCAGGGCTGCCACGAGATTCTCACATCAAATTACAAGAATATACAGTACAGTAAGTTCCACGTTTAATTTTGAGTGTTTCATGGAGGAATTAATTGTTTTTACAATGTGAGCATTACATAATATAATATGACGTAAGTTATAGAGCAGACACTATAATAGACTCAACTGACACAATAATGACATGTGGTATTCCAGCGCCGCACGGATGTGTAGAGAAGGGAAAACACTGAAATGGTCATTTTGGT
>NW_024729559.1:0-9373 GCF_018991925.1 Homarus americanus | reverse complement strand
TGCTGCAAGATAGTGATGAAGATGATGAGAGTTACTTGACAACCACTTAGTCAAGTAGTGCTGCAAGATAGTGATGAAGATGATGGGGTGCCAGTAACCACCATAGTCAAGTGAGTGCCGCAGAATATTGATGAAGATGATGATGGTGCCAATACCCATGAATCAAGTAGTGCTGCAAAGATATGGTGATGAAGACGATGATGGTGCCAATAATCGCTATCTAGTAGTGCTGATGATGAAGATGATGAGGTGCCAATAACCATGATCAGAAGCGGTGCTGCAAGATAGTGATGTGAAGATGATGAGGGGTGCCAATAACCATAGTCAAGTGGTGCTGCAAAATAGTGATGAAGATGATGATGGTGCCAATAACCCTTAGTCAAGTAGTGCTGCAAGATAGTGATGAAGATGATGAAGATTGCCAATAACCATAGTCAAGTAATTGCTGCAAGATGTGATGAGATGATGAAGGTTGCCAATAACCATAGTCAAGTAATTGCTACCGCAAAATGGTAGTGAAAATTGAGTGATGGTGCCAATAACCATAGTCAAAATGAATTAACGCAAGATAATTGATGAAGACGATGATGGTGCCAACCGTCATATCAAGTAGTGCTGCAAGATGGTGATGAAGAAGATGATGAGGTGCCAATAACCATATGTAGTCAAGCTGGTGCTACTGCAAGATAATGATGATGATGATGATTGTGCCAATAACCATAGTCAAGTAGTGCTGCAAGATAGTGATGAAGACGATGATGGTGCCAATAATCATATCAAGTAGTGCTACTGGAATAGTGATGATGAAGATGATGTTGGTGCCAATAACCATAGTCAAAGTAGTGCTGCAGGAATAGTGATAACAGAAGATGATGAGGTGCCAATAACCATAGTCAAGTAGTGCTGCAAAGATAGTGATATTGAAGATGATGATGGTGCCAATAACTACTTAATAGTCAAGTAGTGCTGCAAAGATAGTGATGAAGACGATGATGTGCAATAATCATATCAAGTAGTGCTGCCAGATAAGTGATGAAAATGATGAGGTGCCTATAACCATAGTCAAGTAGTGCTGCAAGATAGTGATGAAGATGATGAGGGTGTAATAACCGCAGTCAAGTAGTGATGCAGATAGTGATGAAGACATTGATGGTGCCAATAATCTCATATCAAGTAGTGCTGCAAAGATAGTGATGAAGATTCTGATGTTGGTGCCAATAACCACTGGTCAAGTAATGGTGCTGCAAGATAGTGAATTGAAGATATTAGAAGTTGCCAACTAACCATAGTCAAGTAGTGCTGCAAGATAGTGATGAAGAAGATGATGATGGTGCCAATAACCATAGTCTAAGTAGTGCTGCAAGATAGTGGCGAAGTGAAGACGATGATGTGCCAGCCGTCATATCAAGTAGTCTTCAAGATAGTGATATGAGATGATGAGGGTGCCAATAACCATAGTCAAGTAGTGATGCAGATAGTGAGTAAGAAGACGATGATGGTGCCAATCCATAGTAAGTAGTGCTGCAAGATATTGATGAAGACGATGATGGTGCCAATAATCATAACGGTGGTGCTGCAAGATAGTGATAGAAGATGATGAGGGTGCAAAATAACCGCCAGTCAGAAGTAGTGCTGCAAGATGTTGATGAAGACGATGATGGTGCCAATAATCATAACTCATAAGTAGTGCTGCAAGATAGTGATGAAGAAGATGATGAAGTGCCAACCATAGTCAAGTAGTGCTGCAAGATAGTGATGAAGATGATGAGGTGCCAATAACTGCAGTCAAAGTGATTCTGCAAGATAATGAAGAGTAGAAGATGATGAGGGTACTGTCGCCACTGTAGTCAAGTAGTGCTGCAAGATAGTGATGAAGACGATGATGGTGCCAATAATCATAACAAGTAGTGCTGCAACATAGTGATGAAGATGATGAGGGTGCCAATAACCATAGTCAAGTAGTGCTGCAAGATAGTGATGAAGACGATGATGGTGCCAATAATCATAACAAGTAGTGCTGCAACATAGTGATGAAGATGATGAGGGTGCCAATAACCATAGTCAAGTAGTGCTGCAAGATAGTGATGAAGACGATGATGGTGCCAATAATCATAACAAGTAGTGCTGCAACATAGTGATGAAGATGATGAGGGTGCCAATAACCATAGTCAAGTAGTGCTGCAAGATAGTGATGAAGACGATGATGGTGCCAATAATCATAACAAGTAGTGCTGCAACATAGTGATGAAGATGATGAGGGTGCCAATAACCATAGTCAAGTAGTGCTGCAAGATAGTGATGAAGACGATGATGGTGCCAATAATCATAACAAGTAGTGCTGCAACATAGTGATGAAGATGATGAGGGTGCCAATAACCATAGTCAAGTAGTGCTGCAAGATAGTGATGAAGACGATGATGGTGCCAGTTATCATATCAAGTAGTGCTGCAAGATAGTGATGAAGATGATGAGGGTGCCAATAACCATAGTCAAGTAGTGCTGCAAGATAATGATGATGATGATGGTGCCAATAACCATAGTCAAGTAGTGCTGCAAGATAGTGATGAAGACGATGATGGTGCCAATAACCATAGTCAAGTAGTGCTGCAAGATAGTGATGAAGATGATGAGGGTGCCAATAACCATAGTCAAGTAGTGCTGCAAGATAGTGATGAAGATGATGATGGTGCCAATAACCATAGTCAAGTAGTGCTGCAAGATAGTGATGAAGATGATGAGGGTGCCAATAACCATAGTCAAGTAGTGCTGCACGATAGTGATGAAGATGATGATGGTGCCAATAACCATAGTCAAGTAGTGCTGCAAGATAGTGATGAACAGGGAGAAGGTAGCACCCACCATGGTCAAGGTAGTGAAGCAGGTGGTGATGGTGTTTTTATATTAAAGCTTCGAGGGAATAAGTTAGGTAGGGTCCCCCAATAGGTTAGGGATAAATATGGTAAAACACACACACACACTCTCACATACACCCACACCCACACACACACCCACACAGGAGTATCCGAAAAAACAGATTTTCACCGTCTTATTATATACGTACAGTATGCTTCAGTTTAAGTGAAAAGGCAATATAGCCGAAGCCCACCTTAACATTGGTGTATTTTTAAATTTAATCTTTTCAATAAAGGGGAGTTGATTATGATAAATTAAAACTGCTCTGGGGTAAGCACTATTGGCTAGATTCACTTTAAACTTTTCAAGAATATAAGATCTGCCCATGCATCAAAGAAAACGGAACCTTTCGGAGCTCGTGACGTCACCTGTGCTTACCTCTCTCTCTCTGGCTGACATCACATAATCCTGAGACTAAATTCGGTAATTGTCATTTCTATTTAATTTCTGGAAAAATTTTTCATAGTCGCTATTTTATATGTGTACAATTACCAGTATCAATATACAGTATATTCTATATTATAACAATAATCACCACCAATACCATTACTGCAGGAAACAAAGTCTAATTAATTAAAATCAGTGAGATCAGCAATTAGTTTTTCTCATATATCCTACACAATTATTTCGGCTCTCTTTGTGCTAAATCCATAGCTATCCTAACTATTTTAGCTGAACATATGCTTAGACTCGCCTTACAGGAACACTTAACTAATGTATCAATAAATTAATACCGAATAAATGCTGAATTCTATCCTATACTTAATACCCTAACTTATAAAATACTAGCCAAGGTCTAGACTCTAGAGAATCCATATACTTTCTAGACCTTGGTACTAGCATAGCCTAATTAATCATATAATTTAATGTTTGTAGTCTGCAAAAGGGTCATGACCGCAAACAACCACAATACAATATGAGAGTTTACAGGGTATATTAGATGACGAAAAATTTTGCTACCTCCACGCCCATTGATAACCAGTTGATGTGAAAATACGCACATGAAAATTATGTATTCAAACACAATCTAAGGTAATGATAAGAGTCATTTAAAAACTTGCAAAAGTAAAACTGACACTCCTCCTTTGAAATATATGTAAAAGCTATTCTAAATTGTTTTGGAATACGTTTATTTTCGGACACGCATTAGGCTACATTGTGTTATAACACTCCTATTTTTATGTTGTTGCTGAAATATTATAGGCTTACCTTTTGAACATGGCAACTGTAATTTTTTTGTATTTCTCCATTCTTAATCCTTACATAAGTTCTTGGTACTGGTAGTCCAAGCAGTGTAGCCTATATTTTAAGTTCTCCTGAAATGCACTTGCCTCAAACTGCATATTTGAGCATTTTCAGTCTTTACAAAATCTTTCCTCTTGCACAAGTGAATCCATCTTTTTCTAAGTTCTTTATCCTTCAGAAAGCAATGGGAAGTTATAACATCCCTGTTTCTAATTTGTGATAAACATCCCAAAGCTGAGCAAGTACTCGGCATGCTTTTTGTTGTTGTTGAATTTCTGGGAACAAGTGACGTCATGAGCTTCGAAAGGTTCCGTTTTCTTTGATTAGTGAGTATACTACTTCTATTCTACATAGACTGTAGTGATTTACATATCAACTGTTACCCCTTCCTTTTGCAGGCTCTAGGCTACATTTATTATTGTAAATATAGTGGAGGGCACTAAAACTTTGGATCTACATTCAAGGAACAAAAATCTTTTATATACTGTACAGTTATTTGCAGATTTACATATCTAACTGTTACCAGCTAAATACTTTAAACATTTACTTTGGACAGGACGTGTGTATTTACCCCAGTGAGAAGGCTTGCTTTCTGGTGCCTGTCTGGGGGTAATACACACGACCTTTACACGACAGTTGTATCAAGTTATTACATATTTCCATTAATTTCACTCATACAAAGAATCCCAAATAATTCACAATTTTCATAATAAACCCTTGTGGGTTCCATATTTTGGTTCCCCGGGCGTCATACAAGTTGAGGACCACTGCTAAAAACATTGGGTTACATATGCATGCCCAAACTCACTCATGAGGAGGTTAACCGCCAGGTTGGATGCAGACAGGGTAGTAATTAACGCTCGAAGTCGTTGTATATGCTCCTCCTAGGAATCACGAAAGGTTCCGTTTTCTTTGATTAGTGAGTATACCTTGTATTCTATAGACTAGTGGACCCCTTCCTTTTGCAGGCTCTAGGCTACATTTATTATTGTAAATATAGTGGAGGGCACTAAAACTTTGGATCTACATTCAAGGAACAAAAATCTTTTATATACTGTACAGTTATTTGCAGATTTACATATCTAACTGTTACCAGCTAAATACTTTTAACATTTACTTTGGACAGGACGTGTGTATTTACCCCAGTGAGAAGGCTTGCTCTCTGGTGCCTGTCTGGGGGTAATACACACGACCTTTACACGACAGTTGTATCAAGTTATTACATATTTCCATTAATTTCACTCATACAAAGAATCCCAAATAATTCACAATTTTCTAATAAACCCTTGTGGGTTCCATACTTTGGTTCCCCAGGCGTCATACAAGTTGAGGACCACTGCTATAAACATATGCATGCCCAAACTCACTCATGAGGAGGTTAACCGCCAGGTTGGATGCAGACAGGGTAGTAATTAACGCTCGAAGTCGTTGTATATGCTCCTCCCAGGAATCACTCCAGATGACGAGGTCGTCCAGGTAGACCCGAACACCAGGCAAGTTAGCCGTCAGGAGATTCATCAGGCACTGGAAGGTCCCAGGGACATTCCTCACGTCAAACGGGAGAACCATAAACTCGAAGAGTCCAGATGGAGTGACGAAGGCAGAGACCAGCTTTGCTCGCTCCATAAGGGGGACTTGATAGCAATCCTGCAGCAGATCCAGCTTGGAGACAGCCCGCGGGTCCCAGGTCGTCAATAATATCATCCATCCGGGGAAGTGGAAAAGAATCTGGCATGGTGACACTATTTACCTTACGGTAGTTGACGCAAAGGCGGAAGGCCCCACTGGACTTAGGAACCGGGACCACTGGCGATGCTTAAGGAATCAAACTTGGACGGATCAGGCCCTTCCCCTGTAGTCGTTTTACCTCCGCTTGTATCAATTCCCTCTTCTCGGCATTGGGGTGATAAGGTGCTTACCATATTGAATGGGTTCCTTGGGTGTCCACGTCATGTTGCAGTAAGGGACATAATCGATGTGTATCTCCAAATATGTCCTGATGCTCCTGTAGAGGACAAGTAATATCGGCCGCCTGGGCGACAGGCAAGTGTACAAGTTTATCATTGCGACCCATCAAGACTTCAGTATTAGATAATTTGGATCTGACAAAAAGAGAAGGGCCATCATCACTCCCTTCTTTGTTACCTGTGCTACATTATCTTTGTTAATCACATCCAACTCATGTCTATCCCACAATGGTACTTCTTCAAGAGGTTTTTTGCACCTCTTTAGGATTTCAATGACATAATTAACATTCCCAACTCGTTATTCTACATTAACTACTCGATAAGGACCAGAGTACTGGGACTGAAGAGGTTGCTTTGGCAAGGGTAACAGGGCACCTTATTAAATTTATCAAACATATTTTTTATACTCTCCTGAGCCTTAGCCAGGTAAGCATGAGCATCTTTAACAGCTATCTCTAGGTACTCCTTAAATTTAAGAACATGCAGCTATTGGAACGCCATCCTTTTCATTTAGCCATAAATCAATTGAAAAGGTGGTAAATCCTAAACTTTCCTGTACACTTTCACTCACAGAGAACAACAAAAGATCAATGCCTTCATCACAGTCCTGACCTGTCTCTAAGTAAAATGCTTTAATCAAGTTTTGCGGAGTGGTGAAAACGCTCAATTAATCATTGGCTTTGAGAGTGGAAAGCCGTCGTACGACAATGACAGACTCCCAAGATTTTCTTTACCTGATCGAACAACCCAGAGGTAGAATTTGACCCTTGATCCGACTGCACAGTGGCAGGCAGACAAACCTGTGTGAAAAACTTGATCATGGCCCGAACAATAGTTTTCGTGGTAGTATTCCAGAGGGGAATGGACTCGAGATACTGGATAGCAGCATCAATGATGGTTAGCATGAACTGATGACCTCGTCTAGTCTTGGGTAACGGTCCCACACAATCTATGACTTTACTGAAAGGTTCTTCTACAACGGGGATAGAGTGAAGAGGAGCGAGTTTGGTGATCATGCCAGATTTACCTTTAACCTGGCAAGTGTGGCAGGTCCTACAGTATGTTCAAGCTTTTGCCAGAAAAAATGAGAGAGAATCATAATGTATGTCTTTCGTACACACCCGCAAGGGCTTCGGAATGACTATCTGTTGGACGGTCTCCCAAAGGTGATCTACTTGGGCCGTTAACGGACTAAGCTTAGGCATGAACAGCCCAGACGTGAAGTAAAACCAATCAGGGAAATTAACCAAAACAGATTCACCAATAATGCAATCGGAGTGCTGTTTTAAACCGTAATCACGAGACTGCTCTTAAATGAATTTAGCTCTAGTGATGGGAGAATTCCTAAAACTGATGACATTAGGACATGAAGTATCGTCTTGAACTCGTAGCGTGGAATTTAAGTCGTAAGGGGTCTTATTAAAGAATTTAACTAGATAATAATCATTCGAAAAGGAATTTCACTATCACAAGACTCATCGACTGGTTAATTGAATTAATCTTAGTTATATGGGTCTCCGGCACTTTACGCACAAGTAAGAAAAGGCTTAGGAAATTTAATTTCTAATTCCTGAGTTATATTATCACAAGTGGGTCTGGCGGAAACTACAAGGCAAGGTGACACTTGGTCTCCGGCAAGATCGTTGCCTTTTACGACTGAGATACCAGCGACTGGTAGACTCTTGACTACTGCTATGGACTCATACTGAGAGACAAAGGCACAATTAAGGGAAACTTTACACATGGGATATCTAACACTTCCAGGTAAACCTGATAAAATCAGTCTCATTCGTATAACTGGTGTTTGTAAAACAATAACAGGGAGAAAGGGCTAAACTAATTCCTGATGGGATAGGAGACATTGCGAGTAAAATGGTCTAAATGGAGGTGATACACAAGCAGGGACAACTCCAGAATGTGTGCGCACTGAATCAAGTTAGCACTGGTACGAGGGTCAAATAATTCCATTGTATTAGGGACAACACTGATGTGGAGGACAGGTCTGCCGTCTGCTTTGGCCAGAGGAATTGTATCTAACGACGATTTTCTACATTTGGCTATGACATTACCAGTTTGTTTACAATAACGGCAAAATACACTATTCCTCTCACCAGAAACATCAGCTTTACTACTCTCCAGAACAGTGTCCACATCTGAAACTGACGAGACAGGTTGAGAAAAGATCCCCGAGGCATCCAGCAGTGCAGACCTATATATGGTAGCCCGCTCCTTATGTAAACTTAAATGGGTTATTGATATACTTCGGTTGAGAGGACTGAAATATCTGTACCCGTGCTCTGTGAAAATTATCAATATTAATTAGAGAGAAATGATCAGCAGCAGGCTCAGCTGTGGCCAAGGTGTGGAACCCACGCTCATCTATATGAGCTCGCACCCTTGCAGGGATACAATGCTTGAATTTTACGAATATGAACAATTCTAATAATTATCCGGGCCAGAGGGGAGACAACTCGTTCTCGACCCACTTTCGATACAGAAGCTGCTTCTTCCAGAAGAACTAGAAAATGTTTGTTTGTCGGCTTTCTAGCAGTTGTAAAACTTGCAGATAAGGTCTGGGAACTCACTGATATGCATTAAGCATTGTAGTTTTGACTACTTCGTAGTCCACAAACTGAGCGGCGTCTAATGTACCAAATAGCTCCTGAGCTCTCTCCACAACAGAACTGAGTGCCAACAATACCCATTTATCCACAGGTTAATCATGAAGCTTAGCTGTTCCTCCTCAAAAACTTTTGGTACAGTCAGCCAAAAAGTTGTCTGTGTTCCGAACCCCGTAAATATTCGAGTTGACGTGGACCATACGGTGTGGGGGGTTATGGTAGGGTAGTGGAGGACGAGAGTGGTTTAGTTATTGTTAATAATGTAGTATAGTATTTTATCGCAACATAAAGGTGCCAATTGTGATATTACACATGATGTTACATCTGTAATATATATTGAAATGTATTGTCAACATAAAACAGCCTATAACATGTTAGAAGCGTCAGCAGCAATGACAACGTGGTACCCCGCCCCCTGCTCACCTTGCTACCACACTCCCTCCCCCGGGTATCAGGGATTGGAGAACTTATCACGGAATTAACATCGGAATGAAAGACAGAGCGCTGAGTTTTTAATGTATGTTTATTCTCATAACAGAACAGGATATACAGACCATGTCTGGTATTACATGGAAACTTGCAAATGTAGTTCCGATTTTCAAAAAGGGTGATAAATCAATAGCATCA
>NW_024729558.1:0-2341 GCF_018991925.1 Homarus americanus | reverse complement strand
GATACAATGATTGGGCTGTAGTTATAAATGGTTGTGGTTTACTTGAGGATTTGTAATGGTGGTTGAGGTTGATTGTTATTTTGTAGCGTGTACCAGCGATAATATGACAAATAGTTATTATTTTTCATCTAGTGTTTTTTTCTTTGTATATTGGAATAAATTACGAAATCCATCATCAGAGTATCTTTGGGTTTATTATTTTTATCTGTACTTTCTAGCACTTTTTCGTCTGATTCGTCATTTTTAATTTTTAATATAGTCTTGTATAATTTTTTTAATTTGAGGTATCTTTTATATCCTCAGTTAAATCATAGTAGTTGAATAAAAAAAAAGGAAATCATGACAAATTTTTAATTAAATCTGCTAACTGTTTTATAACAAGACTCAAATTGTAAATTTATAGTGTTTAAATCATCAACATCAATTTGGGGTAATCTTATGGGAGAGTTCTATAATGTTAGTATAAAAATCTTCTAAATTTATCGGATTTATTGTTTGTTCCTCTCTATTTTTTTGAAAATGAAAAAAAACTTGATCATTTTATAATGTATTTTTTAAGGAGAAAAACTGCCAGCCTTGATTTAATGTACCAAAGTCCCAAATTCTGTTGAAAGTGTTATATATACACCATTTAGCCAAGTGACGCACCACCTACTTTTCGAAAAAAATATGCTATTTAGACATACTTTTAGCGAAAAGAAAGAATAAGGTTGAATAATGTAAAAAAGATTTTAACACCATAATCCAATATATTACATATCCATTCATAAACAATTTTTGGTTTTTGTTAAACACCCATAATATTGCGATTAATACTTAATTGTGCAAACTTTATTAAAATTGTCATCGATGTTGCGTATTTGTTAAATGGCAATTTGTCTGCCGACTAAGCCTTAGTGGGAGTTTTCACTATATATATATATATATATATATATATATATATATATATATATATATATATATATATATATATATATATATATATGTATATATATATATATATATATATATATATATATATATATATATATATATATATATATATATATATATATATATATATATATATATATATATATATATATATATATATATATATATATATATAGATATGTATATATAAAGTTCTGCTATAGCGTGTTTTGATATAATTTGATCGGCTTGCGATTTATGAATTGAACAATATTTGTTTACTTGGAACTACGTTTGCTCTAGCGATTCACTCGAGACGGTTGTTGTGACTTCAGTTCACGTTCGACATCACATGTTCCGAGCGGTTGTTGTGACTTCAGTTCCGTTCGACATCACATGTTCAATTGAGTTATGTGTTTTTGTTTGTGAACAATTGCAGAAATAATGTATGTAATATTTATGTATACAGTATACCTATATATTATAAATAAATTGTAAAATTTACATAAAAGAAATCAAATTGCATAGCGTTTTTACACCCGCTCTCTTTGCATCATACACAGTGTTTACAGTTTCGTTCGACATCACATATTCAATTGATTTATGTGTTTTTGTTTGTGAAATTGCAGAAATAATTTATGTAATATTTATGTATACAGTAAACCCTCTGGGTCTACAGTACCCACTAATTATTTTTATACTGAAACTTACGTTTGGGAAGCTGGATTAAAATGAAGAAGATTGCGGTATATTAAAATAATAAAATGTGTGTATAAACCAGTCGGCGAACATACCGTAATAAACACAGCTGCTAATTATCATCACACCCCCCACCCCATTTACCCCATTGACAAGAAAGGAAGGCACTGACTGTGACCGCCTGTAGTAGCTATTTTGCCGATCCTTGTGTGTTGGAGGTGGTCAGTAATGCATATCTGTATTTACTGATCCAATATATTTATCTCCTATAAATAATTCATTTAAAATTTATTTTTTTTGCAAAAAGAATATTCAGTAAATGACTGCATTAATTCTTGGAAACTACCTACAGTATTAAAATTTAGGATATAAATAATGAACAGAAATCACGTCATGGATCGGAGTTTGGTCATACTTTCACCATAAATGTAGCCTCCCTTTGTCCCTTGAAACACACATAAACAAAGGAAAATACTTGCAGTATATTTAATATATTACATTATATTATATATAAATAAATAAACAAATAAATTCAAATTCACTATCATCCTGTGTGTCATATGCAGAAATACTTGAGTCCCTAGTAGTACACAAAAGCCGGACATCCTGGAGTGGATAGAGAAACCCGGACATATCTACTGGGGACTCAAAGCGTTTCTCATGTTTGTCGTAGCTCTAGCATAATATATAAATAATATGTAAATTACAATTTACTTATACAGGTATATAT
>NW_024729557.1:20000-97918 GCF_018991925.1 Homarus americanus | reverse complement strand
TCCTCCTTCCTCCTCCTCCCTCCTCCTCCTCCTCCTCCTCCTCCTCCTCCTCCTCCTCCTCCTCCTCCTCCTCCTCCCTCCTCCTCCTCCTCCTCCTCCCTCCTCCCTCCCTCCCTCCTCCTCCCTCCTCCCTCCCTCCTGCCCTCCTCCCTCCTTCCTCCCTTCTCCTCCTCCCTCTCCTCCTCCTTCCCTCCTCCCTCCCTCTCCCTCCTCCTCCTCCTCCTCCTCCTCCCTCCCTCCTCCCTCCCTCCTTCCCTCCCTCCTTCCTCCTTCCTCCTCCCTCCTCCTCCTCCTCCTCCTCCTCCTCCTCCTCCTCCTCCTCCTCCTCCTCCTCCTCCTCCTCCTCCTCCTCCTCCTCCTCCTCCTCCCTCCTCCTCCTCCTCCCCCTCCTCCCTCCCTCCCTCCTCCCTCCCTCCTCCTCCCTCCCTCCCTCCCTCCCCCTCCCTCCCCTCCTCCCTCCCTCCCTCCCCCTCCCCCTCCCTCCCTCCCTCCTCCTCCCTCCCTCCGCCCTCCTCCTCCTTCCTCCTTCTCCCTCCTCCCTCCCCTCCTCCTCCTCCCGCCCTCCCTCCCTCCCCTCCCTCCCTCCCTCCTCCTCCCTCCCTTCTCCTCCCTCCTCCCTCCCTCCCTCCCTCCCTCCTCCTCCCTCCCTCCCTCCCTCCCTCCCCTGAAACATATTGATGAAACACAAATGAAAGTTCAATACCAGAACCTTAAGTCCTGAAATAACACCATGATCTAGTAGAACTGGTGCTACTTTAATATCAGTGCTACTTATTAGTGCTACTTAATATTGGTGTTGCTTAATATTGGTGCTACTTTAATACTGCTACTTATTGGTACAACTTATTGGTGCTACTCAGTGGTATTAATTATTGGTGCTACTTAATATCAGTTATTTACCTTATTATAACTTAACCTAACCTAACATAAACCAAACCAAACCTAACCTATCCAACCTAACCTAACTTATCAATCTAATCTAATCCTAACCTATCCTAATCTCTAACCTAACCAAACCTAACTCTAACCATTCAACTTTCCCACGTCCTGTTTTTGACTGTTTTGGAAAAAGGTTAGTCGATATGCACCTCAGGGTCATAGTTTAAGAGAAAAAACAACAAGAAAACAAATATTAGGTTAGGTTAGGTTAGGTTTGGATAGGTTAGGCTTGATTAGGTAGGTTTGGTTTTGGTGTAGTGCACAGAATGAAAGAGTATCGTGGGCATAGTATCAGCTGTTTCCAGACGACTTTCACTCTAAGTGTCCAGTGTCCAGTATTTTCTCAACCTTAAATTAATTTTGCCCAAAGATGGATTCTCAAAGGTTCCTACGTTAAGTTTTACTCCTAACTGGTGATGTGAGAACGTATCTAACTGACTCACTTAAGCTACTACACAAAGATGGATTCTCAAAGGTTCCTACGTTAAGTTTTCCTAACTGGTGATGTGAGAACGTATCTAACTGACTCACTTAAGCTACTACACAAAGATGGATTCTCAAAGGTTCCTACGTTAAGTTTTCCTCCTAACTGGTGATGTGAGAACGTATCTAACTGACTCACTTAAGCTACCACACAAAGATGGATTCTCAAAGGTTCCTACGTTAAGTTTTCCTTCTAACTGGTGATGTGACAACGTATCTAACTGACTCACTTAAGCTACCACACAAAGATGAATTCTCAAGCCTAACCTGCCATACAACAGCTAACCCGCCAGTGTACTGACAGACCGAGACCTCTTAGAAGTGTAGCGGGGTACAGCCCACACTATGGTGCTAATATTAGAATTGTTAAAACAATGTACCTAGGCTATATAAGATCTCTGATAGATGACCACGCACCAGCCCTGGTCCTTCGTGACGGGAAAGGCGTTGACAAGCTCGAGAAAATGCAAAATAAAGCCCCTCAGAATCCTAGGATGTCCCATGAGCACTAAAAGTACTTAATATGAGGAAAGAACTAGGTATACCCAGTGTTAAAGATAGAATAATTGAAGTCAACCTCATGATAGCCTGAGGCTTGCGTGGTGATCCTGATAACATTGTTTCCTTAAAATTGCTAGAATGTAAACCATGGGACTACTGAGTCTAAATGGATCCAAACTATGCCACATGAAGATGTTTGGACTAGACCACCTGTACAAAGTTGAGACACAACAGCGCTTCCTGCCACCCTGGCGGACAGTTCCCTTCGATATCACAATACCGATATATCCGCCAACAAAAATTATGCAAAGTATTTATCTCTAACACACTGCCAAAGTGAGAGCTTCTGAACATACACTCCCCAGCAGACTGATGATAATATCACACAGACCATCTATACTGATGGATCTCTTAACACCGCCTGTGGAGGGCTGAAGTGCTATTGTTGTGACTCAAACTGACGGTAATATAATTGAGAAAGGAGTTAGAATTAACAACTGGGTATCCACTCTACTGTACAAACTGAATTAGTTCATACCACAGCTATTAAATTCATTGAAACCACTGTTACTGACAGTCTCATCATCACTGACTCTCTATCTCATTTACTTGCCCTTGCACCTCGACTCAGGTTGTCACGCTCTTGTTCTGAAGCCAGACACAAATATGCGTGTTGTTGACCGGGGGTGTCAAGGTCAAACTGTTGTGATCCTCTCACATAGGCCTCATAAACATGACAGAGTTGATGCCCTCGCCAAACTCGCGTCTAACAAAGACACTGTTGAATACAATTTGGGTCTGTCAAAAGAACCCTTAAAACTGTAATTGGGAAAAAACTTATTGATGAGTTTGACGCAAGTAGACAAGTGCACAGGCACTAGTCGATCCATAGGTTACCATGATGAGATGTATCATGAAACATGTATATGGAGCAAGTAACAAGATCACTAGATACAAGATGTTGTTACGCTAGATTAAGGTTGGATATAAGTACCTTTGGCAGTATGTTCCTCAAGATGTAAACAAGACTAAGTAAAGTGTGTGGCCAGACATATGGCCACACACTTGAACACTACGTCCTTGGACTGTGTGAAGATAGAACCTTTAGGACAGGTCCAGCACACTGTGAAATGGCACAACACTTCATCTGTAATGGCAAGATAGCCGACATATTAAGATTGTATCCACTTTTGCACTGAGTAACTATATCAGTTCTCATGTACAGAACCAAATACGCAATGTGCTTGAATATTTCTCACGCAAATGTGAATAACAAAGTGTGAGGCGCAGACATACTGCCTCACACGCCTGTACTCACGCATTTGGAATAGTTACCTTTATGTATAGAACTTAACAAATAATGTAAATGAAATGAACATTCAGTGCCATAATATCCTGACAACGGGGGTTAATTATTATGACCCTTTGTAACCCCACTCTGTAATCCTTTTACGCTACAGCTCACAGGATGAGTGTGGGGTGTACAAAAAGTAGATCAAGGGTTCATACGTTAAGTTTTCCTCCTAACTGGTTATGTGAGAATGTATCTGATGTAGTAATTATTATTGTGTGTGTGTGTGTGTGTGTGTGTGTGTGTGTGTGTGTGTGTGTTGAACGGGGTACAGACACACACACACACAGAACGAGTTACAACCCATTGCCATTACTCCCCACCATAATCATAGTGGGTTTTGTATGCGTGGAAGAATCCTCAACAACTCGTCAACATGTAGTTCCTTCACCATGACTTCACACGTTACTTCTACTGACTGTCTCACCGGAAAGACCACCGATATCCCAACTCAGACGGATATTAAATTCACCACTCGAGATTATCTCAGTAGATAACCACCTAACTTCAACCTAACCTAATCACACTTGACCTAACCTTCCTTTCGATTTAACCAGTCCCAACTAACCTGAACCCTGAGTAATTTAACCCAATCCAACCCTGTCCTGAAGTATCTAACCCAACCCAACCTTTCCTGGTAGTCTAACCTAACGTAACCTGAGGTGCACCCCAACCCAACCTAACCTGTCTCTGGTGAACTCAACCCAACCTAACCTTCCCTGAAGTAACCTAACCTAACGTAACCTGTCCTGAAGTAACCTAACCTAACCTAACCTGTCCTGAAGTAACCTAACCTAACGTAACCTGTCCTGAAGTAACCTAACCTGTCCTGCAGTAACCTAACCTAACCTAGTAACATTTGAGTTGAAGACCAGTGGATACAATTTCTTTCCTGTGATTCAATTAGACACATCAACTTAGGCAGGAGAGAGAGAGAGAGAGAGAGAGAGAGAGAGAGAGAGAGAGAGAGAGAGAGAGAGACTAAATATCACTTGTTCAGGTTTCTATAATGGTCATAAAGACTCTTACATTCACTGACATATAAAGTAGAAGTTGGGTTGTAGGTTAGGTTGAAATATGTCAGGTTGCTAGGTTACGTCAGGTTGCTAGGGTTAGGTTAGGTTAGGAAGAGTTGCTTAGGTTTGGTTACGTCAGGTTGGGTTGGGAAGTAGGTTAGGGTTAGCTTTAGGTTTGCTACGTCAGGTTAGGTTAGTTAGGTTAGCTTAGGTTTGGTTACGTCAGGTTGGGTTAGTGTTAGGTTAGGTTAGCTTAGGTTTGGTTACGTCAGGTTGGTGGGTTAGGTTAGGTTAGCTTAGGGTTTGGTTACGTCAGGTTGGGTTGGGTTAGGTTAGGTTAGGTTAGCTTAGGTTTGGTTACGTCAGGTTGGGTTAGGTTAGGTTAGGTTAGCTTAGGTTTGGTTACGTCAGGTTGGGTTGGGTTAGGTTAGGTTAGCTTAGGTTTGGTTACGTCAGGTTGGGTTGGGTTAGGTTAGTGTCGTGGTTGTCTTGAACGTTAAAACTTTATACATACTTCTATACAAAACTATTGGCCCATACTAGGCAGTCCCATTTTCACCCAACCCCTATCACTCATATATCCATACAACCTGTGTTTGAAGCTATCCAGCGTATTCGAGTTAATGATGATGTTTGGTAACTTGTTCCACTTATCCACTACTCTATTTCCAAACTAATGTTTACCTATCGCGCCTAAATCTAAATTCGAAAAATTTGTTTACATCTTCCTATATGGAGTCCTCGTCAGATTTAATTACACGCCCTATTTTAGTGTCATCAGCAAATTTACTCATGTTAATGTCTACGCCGATATCTATGTCGTTTATGTATATAATAAATATTAATGGTCCAAGCTGAGCCTGCACGTTCATAGTGACGTTACTCCATATCTAGTGCCGTTAATGCTCACTCGCTATTTCCTGTCCTGTAACCACGCACTAATCCATTTAGAATACCTCGAGGAGGGTGCGCCCGGGGCAACCAAGCCACTGCGGCCCAAATATGTGAGTCAGATTATGCGGTCAGAGGAACCCACCCCACCCACCCCCATGGGACTGTCGCTATGGATGGTAAGGTCACGATTGCGATGGTGGCGTGCCGTCAGGTCAGATTAACCAGTCAACAGGTAATGTGTCCGAGGTCACTGTCCAGTGCTGCCTCGGGGGGCCCTCACGCGCGGGCCCCGGGCGGTTGCACCTGTTCAAGCCCGACGCCCACAAGTGGAGCCCACTCTTTCTTATTAGTCTCTCGAACTCTGTCGAAGGCTTCAAAGTCGAGATATACCACATCATAATTGTGCCCTCGTCCACTGACTGAAAACAGCTGAAGAATGTTAATAGATTAGTAAGACATGAACGCCTGCGTAGCCATGTTGGGAATCATTGATCAATTTGTGCTTCTCCAAGTGATTTCGAATAGAGTTTGAAATTATTGCTTCCAGAACTTTGCCTACAATTGATGTTCGACTGATTGGACGGTAGTTAGAGGATAGTGATCCATCTCCCTTCTTGAAAATCGGTATAACATTCGCGATCCTCCAGGATTCTGGCACTAGACCTGTTTTTAATGACATGTTACTCAGCTAACGGCATACAAACTCTTCCTTACATTCCTTTAATACCTTGACATATCTCATCAGGACCTGGCGACTTATTATGTTAGGTTAGGTAACATGTCACCATACCATTGGTTATTATCAGGTTAGGTTAGGTTAGGTTAGGTTAGGAAGGTTAGGTTAGGTTAGGTTAGGTTAGGTTAGGGTTAGGTAGGTTAGGTCTCTCCCCTCTGTGTTGCATGACATCTTGTTCAACTAACCTTTGTTGCTTGACCTGACAATAATGTGACCTGTTTTGTGATGTACAGAGTATAGTGTGTTGTGTGTGTGTGTGTGTGTGATTTGTCTGTGTGCGTGTTGTATGTGTGTGTTGTGTGTGTGTGTGTGATTTGTTGTGTGTGCTGTATGTGTGTTCTGTGTGTGTGTGTGTGTGTGTGTGTGAATTGTCTGTGTGCGTGTTGTGTGTGTGTGTGATTTGTCTGTGTGTGTGTTGTATGTGTGTTCTGTGTGTGTGTGTGTGTGTGTGTGTGTGTGTGTGTGTGTGTGTGTGTGTGTGTGTGTGTGTGTGTGTGTGTGTGTGTGTGTTGTGTGTGTGTGTGTATGTGTGTATGTGTTTGTGTGTATATGTGTTTGTGTGTGTGTGTTCTGTGTGTGTGTGTTTTTTGTGTGTGTGTGTGTGTGTGTGTGTGTGTGTTTGTGTGTGTGTGTGTGTGTGTGGAAGGAATGATAAGAGAGGGGGGGTGATAAAGAGAACAAAAGGGAATACCTAATAATCAGAGAGAGAGAGAGAGAGAGAGAGAGAGATTCCCAAACATAGTTAACTTTAATCCACATTATGATAATTAATATTTATTTACTCTCATCTGATTGGTTATTTGTCGCTAGCAAGATACCCAATGATTATTAATTACTGCTATGCATGTATGCTGGACTCTAACGTGGATATAAAAACTCATCGTGATTGGTCAGGGTAGAACTGGTCCACCAATGACTAAGCTCGTGCGCCCTTTTGAGAGATGACAGTCATGATGCGTTCTAGCAAGTGAGAAAAACTTAATTGATAGAGAGAGAAAGAGGAGTCTAGTTTACCATCTCTTATGACACAACTGAGTCTCTTAGTCATGGTTTAATGTACAGTAAGTATTATTGATAGTATTGAGACCTTAATGGTATTGTGATGTTCATATACTACTACTACATTTTTTTAAATGTGTCAGCCCTCAATAATAACACCTTCGCCACCATTTATTTATTTTAATAAATATTCTAATACATAAGAAGCTATCCTATCTGTGTTAAATTGAGGAGCCACAGATCTATGCGGCATTCAGTGACAGCCTCACAGTCAATATCTGCAGCAGTTGTCGGAGTAGGGCAGACGCTCGTTCCTGAGGGCAGAGCAAGACCGTAAGGGAGAGAGAGGAGTGTGACATTCTACCCAGGCTGTAACATAACTTAAGCTGCTGCTTGGGAGATCAGCTCATGAAAGCTGGCGTAGAAACATATTTTACGCTAAGTCGGCCCCACCAGAGGTTAGGAACACTAGAGTGAAGCTTTGATGAACGTTCTGAATTTCCCTGCATGCCCTTATCTTGTCGTTCTCGTGTGCAGTATCGAGCTAAGCCGGTGACATGCGGCTGGGATCAAAATCTTATATAAAAAGATTGCGTTCAGAACTGAGCACTGACGTCAACACGGTTAGGTGGATGAAAGAAACTGATGGAAATTCTGCTCAATGGAAGGGAGGTTACTTAATGGCCTACTTAACAATAACCTACCTGATACCATTTCGGATAGCAGTTCAAGTTATCACTGTACAACAGAGTAATTATGGGTCAATACGGTTCGGTTAAGTGAGACCTAACAAAAACCTGGTGACCTTTTGTGTTTGGTGATAGGTCGTATGGTGGTAAAGGGGGGTGGGAGGGAGTGGTGGGTGAGGGTGGTGGTGGGGGGTGGTGGTGGTGGGAGGGTGGTAAGTGGGGGGTGGGAGGTGGGTAGGTAGTGGTGAGAGGGGGGAGGTGGTGAGGTAGGGGTGGTGAGGGTGGTAGTGGTGGGAGGTGGTGTAGTGGTGGAGGTGGGTGAGGTGGGTGGTGAGGTGGTGGGAGGGGGTAGTGGGTGGGAGGTGGGAGGTGGGTGGTGGGAGGGTGGTAGGTAGGAGGGTGGTGGTGGGAGGGTGGTGGTGGGAGGGGAGTGGGTGAGGGGGGGGGGTGGGTGGAGGGTGGTGTGGGGTGGGGTGGTGGGTGAGGGGTGGTGGTGAGGGTGGGTGGTGGGTATAGGAGGGGTGGTGTGGGTGGGTGGGTGGAGGTGGGTGAGGTGGGAGGTGGGAGGTGGTGGTGGTGGTGGGTGGGTGAGGTGGTGGTAGGTAGGTGGTGGGTGGGAGGGGTGGGAGGTGAGGGTGGTAGGAGGTAGTGGGTGGGTGAGGTAGTGGTGGAGGTGGGGGTAGGTGGTGAGGTGGGAGTGGTAGTGGTGGCAGGAGTGGTAGTGGAGGTTGGTAGTGGTGGGGGGGTTGGAGTGGTGAGGGGAGGAGGTGGTAGTGGTGGTGAGGTGGGGGTAGTGGTGGTGGAGGTAGTGGTGGGAGGTGAGGTGGTGGGTGAGGTGGGAGGTGGTGGTGAGGTGGTGGTGGTGGTGGTGGGAGGATGGGAGGTGGGAGGTGGTGGTGAGGTGGGTGAGGGGGTAGTGGTGGGTGGGTTGTGGTGGTGGGAGGGGCAGTGGTGGTGAGGGGGTAGTGGTGGGAGGGTGGTAGGGTGGGGTGGTGGGAGTGGGTGGGTGAGGGTGGTAGTGGTGGTGGAGGGTGGTAGTGGTGGTGAGGGTAGTGGTGGTGAGGGGGATGGTGGGGGTGGGTGGGGGTGGAAGGGTGAGGTGGTAGTGGTGGTGGAGGGTGGTAGTGGTGGTGGATGGGTGTAGTGGTGAGGTGGGTGGTGTAGTGGTGAGGGTGGTGGGAGGTGGTGGTAGTGGTGGTAGGAGGGTGGTGAGGTGGGTGGGAGGGTGGTGTGAGTGGGTGGTAGAGGGTGGTGGGAGGGGTGGTGGTGAGGTAGGTGGAGGTGGTAGTGGTGAGGTGGTAGGAGGTGTGGGAGGTGGCAGGGGTGGTGAGGTGGAGGGCAGTGCAGGAGGTGGCGGTGGTGGGAGGGCGGTGGCAGGGGTGGTGGTGGTGAGGGGGTAGTGGTGGGGGGGAAGTAGTGGTGGTGAGGGGGTGAGTGGTGGTGGAGGGTGGTGGTGGTGAGGGTGGTAGGAGGGGGGTGGGAGGTGTAGGGGTGGGTGGAGGGTGGTGGGAGGTGGTGAGGTGGGTGGAGGTGGGTAGTGGTGAGGGGTGGTGGGTAGAGGTAGTGGTGAGGGTGGGAGGTGGGTGGGAGGTGGGTGTGGGTGAGGTAGTGGGGTGAGGTGGTAGGCAGGAGGTGGTGGGAGGGTGGTAGTGGTGGTGGGAGGGGTAGGTGGTGAGGTGTGGTGGTGGTGGTGGTGGGAGGTGGTGGTGGTGGGAGGGTGGTAGGAGGTGGGAGGTGGGTGGTGGCAGGAGGATGCAGGGTGGTGAGGGGGTAGTGGTGGTGGAGGGGGAGTGGCAGGAGGGGTAGGAGGGTGGTGGGTGGTGGAGGTGGGTAGGGAGGTGGTGGTGGGGAGGGTGGGTGGGAGGTGGTAGTGGTGGTGAGGTGGGAGGGAGGTGGGTGGGAGCGGTGAGGGGGTCGGTGGTGAGGGTGGTGAGGGGTGGTGAGGTGGTGGTGAGGGGTGGTGGTGGTGGGAGGGTGGGTAGTGGGTGGGAGGGTGGGTGAGGGTGGTGGGTGAGGTGGGTAGTGGTGGTGAGGTGGTGAGGTGGTAGGTGGTGAGGGGGTGGTAGTGGTGGTGGGAGGGTGGGAGGGGTGGTAGTGGTGGCAGGAGGGTGGTAGTGGTGGTGAGGGGTAGTGGCTAGAGGGTAGTGGTGGTGAGGGGGTAGTGGTGGTGGGGGAGTGTGGTGAGGGTGGTGCAGTGGTGTGAGGGTGGTGAGGGTGGTAGTGGTGGTGAGGTGGTAGTGGTGGGTGAGGGGGCAGGTGGTGGTGGAGGGTGGTGTGGTGGGAGGGTGGTGAGGGTAGTGGTGGTGGGAGGGTGGGTGGGAGGGGTGGGTAGTGGTGGTGAGGTGGGGGTAGTGGTGGCAGGCAGTGGTGGTGAGGGGGTAGGGGTGTAGTGGTGAGGGTGGTAGTGGTGGTGAGAGTGGTAGTGGTGGGTGAGGGGTGGTGAGGGGGTAGTGGTGGTGAGGGGGTAGTGGTGGTGAGGGTGGTGGTGGTGGTGGAGGGTGGTAGTGGTGGTGAGGGTGGTGTGGTGGGGGGGGTAGTGGTGGTGAGGGTAGTGGTGGTGAGGGGGTAGTGGTGGTGAGGTGGGTGGTGGTGAGGGTGGTGGTGGTGGTGAGGGTGGTGGAGGGTAGTGGCGGTGAGTGGTGGTGGTGTGAAGGTGGCAGTGGTGGTGGGGGGAGTGGTGAGGGTAGTGGTGGTGAGGGTGGTAGTGGTGGGAGGTAGGAGGTGGTGGAGGTGGTAGTGGTGGTGAGGTAGTGGTGGTGAGGTGGTGGTGGTGAGGTGGTGTGGGTGAGGGTGGTAGTGGTGGTGAGGGTGGTGGTGGGTGGGAGGGTGGTGAGGGTAGTGGTGGTGAGAGTGGTGGTGATGAGGGTGGTGGTGGCTGGTGAGAGTGGTGGGGTGGTGGTGAGGGTGGTGGAGGTGGGTTGTGGAGGAGTGGTAGTGGTGGTGAGGTGAGTGGTGGTGGTGAGGGAGGCAGTGGTGGTGGAGGTGGTGAGGTAGTGGTGATGGGTGGAGGGTGATGAGGTGGTAGTGGTGGTGAAGGTAGTGGTGGTGAGGGTGGGTAATGGTGGTGAGGGTGGTAGTGGTGGTGGTGGAGGGTGGTAGTGGTAGTGGTGGTGAGGGTGGCAGGGTGATGAGGGTGGTGGTGATGAGGGTGGTGGTGGTGAGAGAGTGGTGGTAGTGCTGGGGTAGGTGAGGAGGTAGTGGTGGTGGGTGAGAGGTTAGGTGGTGGTGAGGGTAGTGGTGGTGAGGGTGGTAGTGGTGGTGAGGGTAGTGGTGAGGAGGGTGGTAGTGGTAGTGGTGATGAGGGTAGAGTGGTGGATGAGGGTGGTAGGTGGTGGTGAGGGTGGTAGTGGTGGAATGAAGTGGTGGTGAGGTGGTAGTGGTGATGAGGGTGGTGTGGTAGTGCTGGGGGGAGTGGTGAGGGTGGGTAGTGGTGATGAGGTGGTAGTGCTGGGTGGTGAGGGGTGGTAGTGGTGGTGAGGGTGGTAGTGGTGGTAGTGTGCTGGGGGTAGGGTGGTGGTGGAGGGTGGTAGTGGTGATGAGGGTGGTAGTGGTGGTGAGGGTGGTAGTGGTAGTGGTGGTGATGACACCAACCTATCCACATGTCACTCTAGTAGGGTTATATGAACCAGATTATATAAGTTATCCCAAAGATAATAATCGTTTTTTATCACTATTTCACTGCGGCGTTTTCTGTGGTTCTTTATCTTTTATGTTGTAACTATTATGAATTAAATTGAAACAGAATTGTAACAGTTTATTTAGCCAGAAAAATACAGATACAGAGTGGATAATAATAACAATATTAACATGGCTGAGCCAGAGGAGAACTTGAGCTGCACCTGATATATACTATACATTTATCTCAAGGAAGTATTATGTAACATTTAGTATCATCTGGAATAGTACAATAGCATGGTAGTAATAAGAACATGTTACCACGGTTATCACTAATATTTATTTATTTTATTTATTTATTATTTTATTTATTATATATATATATATAAATATATATATATATATATATATATATATATATATATATATATATATATATATATATATATATATATATATATATATACATATAAAGATTTATCTTATCCACGTTTTCATTGTGTATCTACATGAAATATATATATGTATATATATATATATATATATATATATATATATATATATATATATATTTAACAGTGAATTTAAAACCTAAATAATAGAGCAGTACAACCTGGTTGTACAGTAATAAGGTGGAACAAGAGGACAGAGCTGTCAGGATTATGTCTAGTTGGCAATCATATTTATTACAATGGTAATTACTTATTTATTTACATGATAATTTCCGATAAAACGGTTTTGATGATACAATAAGAGCAGGTACTGTAAATATAGCAGTTGTTACAAGAAATATTAATAGTGCTCCATATTAGTTCTCAGACAAGGGTGACGTGGTTATCTTGGACATATATAACGCTTCATGCTATAACAGGGAGGCGGATCCAGGAATAGCCAAAGGCGGGGTCCAAGAAGTGGTGGGTGGGGAAACATGGCGAGTCCAGCTGGGGGGTTAAATCTGACCAATACAATCAACCTAACCTAACCTAACCTACCAACCTAATCAATAATATTAATTCAAGGGTTATTTTGCCAGGTGATATATATGACCCTGTCGCCCTTAATGTTCCTAGGTGATAATGTATTACCCTCCCTGGGACTACCGCGAGGGGGGTGGGGCAGGTAAATGAAGTGTATGTATACTGTGTGTGTGTGTCGTGCATGTATGTATGTTTATATGTGTGTAACATATGTATGTTTATATGTGCATGTGTGTTTTTTGTATGTGTGTGTGTGTATGTATGTTTATATATGTGTGTGTATGTTTTTTGTATGTATATGTGTGTGTGGAGAGAGAAAGAGAGAGAGAGAGAGAGAGAGGAGGGGAGGGGATGGAGGAGGGGTGGGGAGGGGTGGGGAGGGGCTGGTAGCTGCAGGGGGTCAGTGTACCTGGAAGAGCTGAGCCTAGAGGACGGGGGAGCTTGTGTCTTGTGTCATATTGTAGTGTCATATTGTAGTGTCATATTGTAGTGTCATTGAAGTGTCATATTGTAGTGTCATTGGGGTGTCATATTGTAGTGTCATAACGTAGTGTCATATTGGGTGTCATTGGGGTGTCATATTGTAGTGTCATATTGGAGTGTCATATTGGAAAGTTGGCTGAGAAGTGTCATATTGTAGTGTCATTGAAGTGTCATATTGAGTACATTGCATTAGAGTGTATATTGGAGGCCTATTAGGTGTCATTGAAGTGTCATATTGGAGTGTCAGGGTGTCATATTGAAAGTGTCATATTGGAGTGTCATATTGTAGTGTCATGAAGTGTCATTGGAGTGTCATTGGGGGTGTCATATTGTAGTGTCATATTGAGTGTCATATTGTAGTGTCATTGAAGGTCATATTGGAGTGTCATTGGGTGTCATATTGTAGTGTCTATATTGGAGTGTCATATTGTAGTGTCATTGAAGTGTCATATTGGAGTGTCATTGGGGTGTCATATTGTAGTGTCATATTGAGCAGTGTTATTGTAGTGTCATTGAAGTGTCATATTGGAGTGTCATTGGTGTCATATTGTAGTGTCATATTGGAGTGTATATTGTAGTGTCATTGAAGTGTCATATTGGAGTGTCATTAGTGTCATATTGTAGTCATATTGGAGCATATGTAGTGTCATTGAAGTGTCAATATGTCATTAAGTCATATTGTAGTGTCATATTGGAGTGTCATATTGGAGTGTATTGAAGTGTCATATTGGAGTGTCATTGGGGTGTCATATTGTAGTGTCATATTGTAGTGTCATTAGGAGGTCATTGAAGTGTCATATTGATAGTCATTGTAAATATTGTAGTGTCATATTGTAGTGTCATTGGGGTGTCATTGAAGGTCATATTGGAGTGTCATTGAAGTGTCATATTGGGGTGTCATATTGTAGTGTCATATTGTAGTGTCATTGGAGTGTCATATTGTAGTGTCATTGAAGTGTCATATTGGAGTGTCATATTGTAGTGTCATATTGTAGTGTCATTGGAGTGTCATATTGTAGTGTCATTGAAGTGTCATATTGGGGTGTCATATTGGAGTGTCATATTGTAGTGTCATTGGAGTGTCATATTGTAGTGTCATTGGGGTGTCATATTGTAGTGTCATATTGGGGTGTCATTGGGGTGTCATATTGGAGTGTCATATTGGAGCATCATATTGGAGTTTCATATTAAAGTGTCATATTGGAGTGTCATTGGAGTGTCATTAGAGTGTCATATTGCAGTGTCATATTCTAGTGTCAAATAAACTTCAACCTTTTATTCATTTAAATAAACCTTCACTTAACATTTAAAAGTATTAAACATTACTTAAGAACTAACACACACTCGTTACTTATAATCTGACAGACAAAAAAAATATTTAAAATTTCTTTGTTTACGACTGAGAAAAAAAGCAAGCAAATTAATTTTTTTTTAAGTGTATAAGCGACCTGCCATCTTGTTTACATCACAGATAAACAAACAAGCGAGGTTGTTTGTATTGTGTGGATATCAACTCCATCAGTGCTAAAGGTAAGTTTGTTTTGTTTGTGTGTGTGTAATAACTGGTATCATTGTCTCATAGCTGGATGATCGTCATACTCAATTCCGAGTGACAGTAAAGCAGTGGTGTTTACTGTTCATGTATATATATATATTTTTTACGTCATTTGCCTCTGTCTACCCAGCAGTAATTGGGGACCTGGATGTTAATTGATTTGAGGATCGTGTCCGGGTAATGGTTAGCCAGTGCAGTTGGTGAGTTGTCCGGTCTTCTCGGACTATTCCTTGACACTGGGTTATGCAGCTCGTTAACTCAGGGTGTGGTTGTTGTGTTGGTGACAGCTTCTACACCTTAAACACTTGGTCTTGCAGCTCGTTAATTCAGGTGTGGTTGTTGTGTTGGCGACAGCCACACCTTAAACACTGGGTCATACAGCCCGTTAACCCAGGGTGTGGTTGTTGTGTTGGTGACAGCTTCTACACCTAAACACTGGGTCATGCAGCTCGTTAACTCAGGGTGTGTTGTTGTGTGGTGACAGCTTACACCTTAAACACTGGGTCATGCAGCTCGTTAACTCAGGGTGTGGTTGTTGTGTTGGCGACAGCCACACTCCAAACACTGGGTCATACAGCTTGTTAACCCAGGGTGTGGTTGTTGTGTTGGCGACAGCCTACACCTTAAACACTGGGTCATACAGCTCGTTAACTCAGGGTGTGGTTGTTGTGTTGGTGACAGCTTCTACACTTAAACACTGGGTCATGCAGCCTGTTAACTCAGGGTGGTTGTTGTGTTGGTGACAGCTTCTACCTAAACACTGGGTCATGCAGCTCGTTAACTCAGGGTGTGGTTGTTGTGTTGGACAGCTTCTACACCTAAACACTGGGTCATGCAGCTCATTAACTGAGGGTGTGGTTGTTGTGTTGGTGACAGCTGCTACTACTTAAACACTGGGTCATGCAGCTGGAACTCAGGGTGTGGTTGTTGTGTTGGTGACAGCTACATTCCTAAACACTGGGTCATGCAGCCGTTAACTCAGGGTGTGGTTGTTGTGGTGGCGACAGCTTCGCACCTTAAACACTGGGTCATACAGCCTGTTAACCCAGGGTGTGGTTGTTGTGGTGGCGACAGCTACACCAAACACTGGGTCATGCAGCTCGTTAACTGAGGGTGTGGTTGTTGTGGTGGCGACAGCTTTCCAACTTTAAACACTGGGTCATACAGCCTGTTAACCCAGGTGTGGTTGTTGTGTTGGCGACAGCTTCCACCTTAAACACTGGGTCATGCAGCTCGTTAACTGAGGGTGTGGTTGTTGTGTTGGTGACAGCTGCTAATACCAAACATATTCACTCCTAGGTGGCCCTTGGGCCGGCCTGCCTCGTTACACGACGGACAATCTTTATATGTGTGTGTGTGTGTCTGTCTGTGCGTCTCTGTGTGTTCCCCTCCCTCTGTCTGCCTGATAGGGGTTGGGTGTAAACGGGACTGCCCAGTATGGACCGCTGGTTACTGTTTCTTCCATTCTTATGTTCTTACCCAACAAGCTAGCAGGCGTCATAATCTCTGCCTCTGTAGCCCATATTGCTACTCTTAAGATAGTCCGTGGTAGTCTTGAGATAGGTAGTCCTGGACGACCTTGTCACGGAGAGCTGAGTGGTGCTGTTGAGTCGTCAGAGTTCACCTAGTTGCATGCACCTCCCCGAAGTAGACAGGCTTCACTAACCCGGAGCCCAAGGTCAGCTGCCAGTTTGTTCCGAGCGGCTGCAGGTTGTGGTTTGAACATTCTGGCTGGCTAGCTGGTTGGCTGGTTGGCTGGTTGGCTGGCTAGATGGTTGGCTGGTTGGCTAGATGGTTGGTTGGCTGGCTAGATGAAAGTTTTATCAAGTCGTAAAGCGGCTGGTCACTCACGATCAACATTATTGATTTAATATATTGACAGCAATAATTCGTTCAAAATCCGTCTGCCATTAACGGCGCCATAATATTGTTCAATGGTCAGTTGCCGGATGGGACCAAGTGCAAGATGTTACTAGGCAAGACCGGCGGAAGTGTTATCCGGACAGAAGCAGCAGTCCGGAAGTTACGTTGCAGTCTGGTTGAGATGTCGACTGTTGGGCAAGAAAATGGCTAAAGAAACGGAATCATTACACTCATGAGAATCTTTTACCTGAATTGTGCAAAGAAGCCAGCCGATTACACGAATGACTTGCGGATGGACGGAGAATGTTTCCATGAGTGGGTAGATGTATATAGTCCACCTGGCACAGGCCATCGACTCAATGGGCCTAGGCAATAAGAGTAAAAAGAAATTAAAAATATAAAATAAAAGGTTATATTAATCTACACCACGAAGATGCCGGAAGACCATTTTTTAGTGAGACAGATTGTAAGTATGGAAACACAGAAGAAGGGCAGACCATTCCATAGTTTGGCTGTGTGAGGAAAGAAGGAGGTACTATAACGGGTTATTATAGTGTGACCGACATCCACAGAGAAAATGGTGGGTACCGCGGGCAAGACGTGTGTTACGAGCCCACGGCGGTACACTGGCTGCCAACCACTGAACATTGCCGTTAAAGTACCTGTAAAAGAGAGAGAGGAAGCAACATTGTGGTGAAGAGAAAGGAAGAAAGATTATCAACTAAAGGAGGAGAGTTAATAAGACGAAATGCCTTTTGATTCCACCCTTATCTAACAGAGCCACCCCAGATATGAGAGCAGTACTCCTAGGACGAATGAACTCCTTATATACTTGAACCAACTGTACAGGAGTGAAGCAGGATCTGTACAGTATTCCTTAGCTGGGGTTTGTGGTTAGGTTAGGTTAGGCAAGGACTTATGTGTCTTGACAGTGTTTCGCTACCATCACCACTTAACCTAACCTGCTTTCAACCTAACCTAACCTAACCTAACCTGCTAACCCTAACCTAAGCTAACCTAACCTAGCTAACCTAACCTGCTAGCTAACCTAACCTGCTGCTAACCTAAGCTAACCTAACCTAAACTAACTTAACCTAACCTAACCTAACCTTGCTTAACCTAGCTAGCTTAACCTAACCTGCTAACCTAATCTAACCTAACCTGCTTAACCTAACTTGCTTGCTTAACCTAACCTGCTTAACCTAAACTAACCTAACCTAACTCTAACTTAACTAAGCTAACCTAACCTAAGCTAACCTAATCCCTTAACCTAACCTGCTAACTCCAACCTGTAACCTAACCATACTTGTGCCTTAATACAACTCATCCTTGAGTGGTTTCAAAATAAATTAGATAAACGTATGATTGATGTGTGTGTGTGTGTTATGGAGACTTTATTCTACCAATCAGCTTGGACCACAGATTCTCAACCAATAGCTTTAAGGACCTCAAATTTCGACCAATCAGCTTTAACGACTCAGATTCTCGACCAATCAGCTATAAGGACCTCAAATTCTCAACCAATTAGCTTTAAGGACCACAGATTCTCAACCAATTAGATTTAAGGACCTCAAATTTCGACCAATCAGCTTTAGACCACAGATTCTCAACCAATTAGCTTTAAGGACCTCAAATTTCGACTAATCAGCTTTAAGACCACAGATTCTCAACCAATAGCTTTAGGACCTCAAATTCTCGACCAATCAGCTTTAACGACCTCAGATTCTCGACCAATCAGCTATAAGGACCTCAAATTCTCAACCAATAGCTTTAAGGACCACAGATTCTCAACCAATTAGATTTAAGGACCTCAAATTTACCAGCTTTAAGGACCAATTCTCAACCAATTAGCTTTAAGGACCTAAATTCTCGACCAATCAGGCTTAAGGACCACAGATTCTCAACCAATTAGCTTTAAGGACCTCAAATCTCACCAATCGCTTTGACGTTTTTTTTGACCACAGATTCTCAACCAATTAGCTTTAGGACCTCAAATTTCGACAATCAGCTTTAAGGACCACAGATTCTCAACCAATTAGCTTTAAGGACCTCAAATTCTCAACTAATCAGCTTTAACGACCTCAAATTCTGACCAATCAGCTTTAAGGACCACAGATTCTCAACCAATTAGCTTTAAGGACCTCAAATTCTCAACCAATCAGCTTTAAGAACCTCAAATTCTCGACCAATTAGCTTTAAGGACCTCAAATTCTCAACCAATCAGCTTTAAGGACCTCAAATTCTTGACCAATCAGCTTTAAAGACCTCAAATTCTCAACCAATTAGCTTTAAGGACCTCAAATTCTCGACCAATCAGCTTTAAGGACCACACATTCCCCAACCAATCGCAGTTATTAGGGAGCTAGTTATCAGAGAGAGCATTGTGGAAGGTAATAGCCATTTAATAGCTTCATAATAGTTAATTAACCTTAGTCAACACTGTAGGCTTCAGATAACGTGTGTGAGTGTGTCTGTCTGTCTCTCTCTCTTTGTCTGTCTGTCTGTCTGTCTCTCTTTATGTCTGTCTGTCTCTCTCTCTTTGTCTGTCTGTCTGTCTGTCTTCTTTTGTCTGTCTGTCTTCTCTGTCTTTGTCTGTCTCTCTGTTTGTCTCTGTTCTCTGTCTATCTGTCTGTCTCTCTCTCTATCTGTCTGTCTATGTCTCTGTCTATCTGTCTGTCTCTCTCTCTGTCTATATGTCTTGTTTTGCCTCTTTTCTATATGTCTGCCTCTGTCTCTCTCTGTCTATCTGTCTGTCTCTGTCTCTCTTTCATCTGTCTGTTCTGTCTCTGTCTATTGTCTGTCTCTGCCTCTCTGTCTATCTGTCTGTCTCTGTCTCTCTGTCTATTTGTCTGTCTGTCCTCTCTGTCTATCTGTCTGTCTCTGTCTCTCTGTCTATCTGTCTGTCTCTGCTCTGTCTATCTCTGTCTGTCTCTGTCTCTGTCTATCTGTGTCTCTGTCTTCTGTCTATCTGTCTGTCTCTGTCTCTCTCTGTCTATCTGTCTGTCTGCCCTTCTGTCTGTCTATGTCTCTCTCCTCTGTCTGTCTATGTCTCTCTCTTGTCTATCTGTCTGTCTCTGTCTCTTTTCTATATGTCTGTCTCTGTCTCTCTTGTTTCTGTCTCTGTCTCTCTGTCATCTGTCTGTCTCTGTCTCTCTCTGTCTATCTGTCTGTCTCTGTCCTTCTGTCTCTCTCTGTCTATCTGTCTGTTCTGTCTCTCTCTGTCTATATGTCTGTCTGTTCTGTCTCTCTTGTCTATGTCTGTCTGTCTCTTCTTTCTATCTGTCTGTCTCTGTCTCCTCTTTCTATCTGTCTGTTCTGTCTCTCTGTCTTTCTGTTTGTCTTCTGTCTCTCTGTCTATCTGTCTGCTCGTCTCTCTGTCTATCTGTCTGTCTCTGTCTCTCTCTTTTCTATCTGTGTCTGTCTCGTCTCTCTCTTCGTTCTATCTGTCTGTCTCTGTCTCTCTCTTTCTATCTGTCTGTCTCTTGTCTCTCTCTTGTCTATCTGTCTGTCTCTGTTCTCTCTGTCTATCTGTCTGTCTCTGCCCTCTCTGTCTATATGTCTGTCTCTGTCTCTTTCTATATGTCTGTCTCTGTCTCTCTTGTCTATCTGTCTGTCTCTGTTCTTCTATATGTCTGTCTCTGTCTCTTTCTATCTGTTTGTCTCTGTTTCTCTCTTCTATCTGTCTGTCTCTGTCTCTCTCGTCTATATGTCTGTCTTCTGTCTCTCTCTTTCTATCTGTCTGTCTCTGCCCTCTCTTTTCATCTGTCTGTCTCTGTCTCTTCTATCTGTCTGTCTTCTGTTCTCTCTCTCTGTCTGTTCGCCTCTGTCTCTTCTCTCTGTCTATCTGTCTGCTCTTGCCCTTCTGTCTCTCTCTTTCTATCTGTCTGTCTCTGTCCTCTCTTTTCTATCTGTCTGTCTCGTTCTCTCTTTCTATCTGTCTGTCTCTGTCTCCTCTGTCTATCTGTCTATCTGTCTGTCTTGTCTCTCTGTCTATCTGTCTGTCTCTGTCTCTCTGTCTATGTGTCTGTCTCCCGTCTCTGTCTATCTGTCTGTCTCTTGTTCTCTGTCTGTCTCTGTCTCTGTCTATCTGTCTGTCTTGTTCTCTGTCTATCTGTCTGTTCTGTCTCTGTCTATCTGTCTGTCTATGTCTGTCTCTCTCTCTGTCTATCTGTCTGTCTATGTTCTCTGTCTGTTGTCTTGTCTCTGTCTATGTGTCTGTCTCCGTCTCTCTCGTCTATCTGTCTGTCTCTGTCTCTCTGTCTATCTGTCTGTCTCTGTCTCTCTCTGTCTATCTTGTCTTGTCTGTCTCTCTCTCTCTGTCTATCTGTCTGTCTCTGTTCTCTCTCTCTGTCTATCTGTCTGTCTCTGTCTCTCTGCTCCATCTGTCTGTCTCTGTCTTCTTCTGTCTATCTGTCTGTCTGTTCTCTGTCTATCTGTCTGTCTCTTGTCTTTCTCTGTCTGTTCGTCTGTCTTCTGTTCCTGTCTCTTTCTGTCTATCTGTTCGTCTCTCTGTCTCTGTCTATCTGTCTGTCTGTCTCTCTCTTCTATCTGTCTGTCTATGTCTCTCTCTGTCTATCTGTCTCTCTCTTCTGTCTCTGTCTGTCTGTCTGTCTGTCTATGTCTCTGTCTATCTGTCTATATGTCTGTCTGTCTTCTCTTTTCTATCTGTCTGTCTGTCTCTCTCTGTCTATCTGTCTGTTCTCTTGTCTCTCTGTCTGTCTCTCTCTCTCTCTGTCTATATCTGTCTGTCTCTCTTGCTCCTCTCTGTCTATCTGTCTGTCTCTGTCTTCTCTCTGTCTATCTGTCTGTCTCTGTCTCTCTGTCTATCTGTCTGTCTCTGTCTCTCTGTCTATCTGTTCGTCTGTCTCTCTGTCTATCTGTCTGTCTCTGTCTCTGTCTATCTGTCTGTCTGTCTGTCTCTGTCTCTCTCTGTCTATCTGTCTGTTCTGTCTCTGTCTCTCTCTTTTCTATCTGTCTGTTCTGCCTCTCTGTCTATCTGTCTGTCTCTGTCCTCTCTGCTCTCTCTCTGTCTCTGTCTGTCCCTGTCTCTCTGTCTATCTGTCTGTCTGTCTGTCTCTGTTCTCTTGTCTATCTGTCTGTCTCTGTCTCTCTCGTCTATCTGTCTGTCTCTGTCTCTCTCTGTTCTCTCTGTCTGTCTGTCTGTCTCTGTCTCTGTCTCTCTGTCTATCTGTCTGTCTGTCTCTGTTCTCTGTCTCTTCTCTGTCTCTCTCTGTCTTATCTGTCTGTCTCTGTCTCTCTGTCTCTCTGTCTGTCTGTCTTGTCTCTCTTGTCTATCTTTGTCTTTGTCTGTCTCTGTCTGTCTTCTGTCTCTGTCTATCTGTCTGTTCTGTCTGTCTCTTCTGTCTTCTGTCTATCTGTCTGTTCTGTCTGTCCTGTTCTTCTTGTCTATCTGTTGTCTCTGTCTCTGTTCATCTGTCTGTCTCTGTCTCTCTCTGTCTATCTGTCTGTCTATGTTCTCTGTCTGTCTTGTCTCTCTCTGTCTATCTGTCTGTCTCTGTTTCTCTGTCTATCTGTCTGTCTCTGTCTCTTTCTATCTGTCTGTTCTGTCTCTGTCTATCTGTCTGTTCTGTCTCTGTCTATCTGTCTGTCTCTGTTCTCTGTCTTATCTGTCTGTCTCTTGTCTCTCTCTTGCTCATCTGTCTGTCTCTGTTCTCTCTGTCTATCTGTCTGTCTCTGTCTCTCTCTGTCTATCTGTCTGTCTCTTGTCTTCTTCTATCTGTCTGTCTCTGTTCTCTCTGTCTATCTGTCTGTCTCTGTCTCTTTTCTATCTGTCTGTCTCTTCTGTCTCTCTCTCTCTGTCTATCTGTCTGTCTCTGTCTCTCTCTTTCTATCTGTCTGTCTCTGTCTCTCTTTCTATCTGTCTGTCTCTGTCTCTCTTTTCTATCTGTCTGTTCTGTCTCTTCTTTCTATCTGTCTGTCTCTGTCTCTGTCTATCTGTCTGTCTCTGTCTCTCTTTTCTATCTGTCTGTCTCTGTCTCTCTCTTTCTATATTGTCTGTCTCTGTCTCTTCTGTCTATCTGTCTGTCTCTTCTGTCTCTCTCTATCTGTCTGTTCTGTCTCTCTCTTTCTATCTGTCTGTCTCTGTCTCTCTTTCTCTATCTGTCTGTCTCTGTTTCTTTCTATCTGTCTGTCTCTGTCTCTCTCTCTTTCTATCTGTCTGTCTCTGTCTCTCTCTGTCTATCTGTCTGTCTCTGTCTCTCTCTTTCTATCTGTCTGTTCTCTCTCTTTCTATCTGTCTGTTCTGTCTCTCTTTTCTATCTGTCTGTCTCTGTCTCTCTCTTTTTCTATCTTTTGTCTGTCTCTTCTTTCTCTGTCTATCTGTCTGTCTCTTGTCTCTTTTCTATCTGTCTGTCTGTTCTCTTTTCTATCTGTCTGTCTCTGTCTCTCTTTCTATCTGTCTGTCTCTGCTCTCTCTCTTTCTATATTGTCTGTTCTGTCTCTCTTTCTATCTGTCTGTCTCTGTCTCTCTCTTTCTATCTGTCTGTCTCTGTCTTCTTCTATCTGTCTGTCTCTGTCTTCTCTCTTTTCTATCTGTCTGTCTCTGTTCTCTTTCTATCTGTCTGTTCTGTCTCTCTTTCTATCTGTCTGTCTCTGTCTCTCTCTTTCTATCTGTCTGTCTCTGTCTCTTCTTTCTATCTGTCTGTTCTGTCTCTTTCTATATGTCTGTCTCCTTCTCTCTTTCTATCTGTCTGTCTCTGTCTCTCTCTTTCTATATGTCTGTCTCTGTTCTCTGTCTTCTGTCTGTCTCTGTCTTCTCTCTATATGTCTGTCTCTCTTCTTTCTATATGTCTGTCTCTTTCTCCTCTCTTTTCTATCTGTCTGTCTCTGTCTCTCTCTTTCTATCTGTCTGTCTCTGTCTCTCTCTTTCTATCTGTCTGTCTCTGTCTCTTCTTGTCTATCTGTCTGTCTCTGTCTCTTCTTTTGTCTGTCTCTGTCTCTCTTTCTATCTGTCTGTCTCTTGTCTCTTTCTATATCTGTCTCTGTTCTCTCTTTCTATCTGTCTGTTCTGTTCTCTCTGTCTATATGTCTGTCTCTGTTCTCTCTTTCTATCTGTCTGTCCTGTTCTCTTTCTATCTGTCTGTCTCTGTCTCTCTCTTTCTATCTGTCTGTCTCTCTGTCTCTCTCTTCTATATGTCTGTCTCTGTCTCTTCTTTTTCTATCTGTCTGTCTCTGTCTCTCTTTTCTATCTGTCTGTCTCTGTCTCTCTCTTTCTATCTGTCTGTCTCTGTCTCTCTCTTTCTATATGTCTGTCTCTGTCTCTTTCTATCTGTCTGTCTCTGTCTCTCTTTTTCATCTGTCTGTCTCTCTCCTCTTTCTATCTGTCTGTCTCTTGTCTCTCTTTCTATCTGTCTGTCTCTCTGTCTCTTTCTATTGTCTGTCTTCCTCTCTTTCTATCTGTCTGTCTCTGTTCTCTTCTTATATGTCTGTCTCTGTCTCTCTTTTCTATCTGTCTGTCTCTTGTCTCTCTTTTCTATATGTCTGTCTCTGTTCTTCTGTCTGTCTCTCTTTCTATATGTCTGTCTCTGTCTCTCTCTTTCTATCTGTCTGTCTCTGTCTCTCTCTTTCTATCTGTCTGTCTCTGTCTCTTTCTATATGTCTGTCTCTGTCTCTTTCTATCTGTCTGTTCTGTCTCTCTTTCTATTGTCTGTTCTGTCTCTCTTTCTATATGTCTGTCTCTGTCTCTCTTTCTATATGTCTGTCTCTGTCTCTCTCTTTCTATCTGTCTGTCTCTGTCTCTCTCTTTCTATCTGTCTGTCTCTCTGTCTCTCTCTTTCTATCTGTCTGTCTCTCTGTCTTCTTTTCTATATGTCTGTCTCTGTCTCTCTCTTTCTATCTGTCTGTCTCTGTCTCTCTCTTTCTATATGTCTGTCTCTGTCTCTCTCTCTTTTCTATATGTCTGTTCTGTCTCTCTCTTTCTATCTGTCTGTCTCTGTCTCTCTCTTTATCTTCTGTCTCTGTCTCTCTCTTCTTCTTCTGTCTCTTCTTTCTATTGTCTGTCTCTCTCTCTTTGTCTGTCTTCTCTTCTTTCTATTGTCTGTCTCTGTCTCTCTCTTTCTATATGTCTGTCTTCTCTCTTTCTATTGTCTGTTCTGTCTTTCTCTCCTCTTTCTATTGTCTGTCTCTGTCTCTCTTTTCTATATGTCTGTCTGTCTCTCTTTTCTTTGTCTCTCTGTCTCTCTTTCTATATGTCTGTTCTGTCTCTCTTTTCTATATGTCTGTCTCTGTCTCTCTTTTCTATATGTCTGTCTCTGTCTCTCTCTTTTCTATATGTCTGCCTCTGTCTCTCTCTTTCTATATGTCTGTCTCTGTCTCTCTTTTTCTATCTGTCTGCCTCTGTCTCTCTCTCTTTCTATATGTCTGTCTCTGTCTCTTTTCTATCTGTCTGTTCTGTTCTCTCTTTCATCTGTCTGTCTCTGTCTCTCTCTGTCTATCTGTCTGTCTCTGTCTCTCTCTTTCTATATGTCTGTCTCTGTCTCTTTTCTATATGTCTGTTCTGTCTCTCTTTTCTATATGTCTGCCTCTGTCTCTCTCTTTCTATATGTCTGTCTCTGTCTCTCTCTGTCTATCTGTCTGTTCTGTCTCTTTCTATATGTCTGTCTCTGTCTTTCTATATGTCTGTCTCTGTCTCTCTTTCTATATGTCTGTTCTGTCTCTCTGTCTATATTGTCTGTCTCTTGTCTCTTTCTATATGTCTGTCTCTGTCTCTCTCTTTCTATATGTCTGTCTCTTCTCTCTTTCATCTGTCTGTCTCTGTCTCTCTCTCTTTCTATCTGTCTGTCTCTGTCTCTCTTTTCTATATGTCTGTCTCTGTCTCTCTCTCTTTCTATATGTCTGTCTCTGTCTCTTTTCTATCTGTCTGTCTCTGTCTCTCTTTTCTATCTGTCTGTCTCTGTCTCTCTTTTCTATCTGTCTGTCTCTGTCTCTCTCTTTCTATATTGTCTGTCTCTGTCTCTCTCTATATATGTCTGTCTCTGTCTCTCTGTCTATATGTCTGTCTATGTCTCTCTCTGTCTATCTTTCTGTCTATGTCTCTCTCTGTCTATCTGTCTGTTCTGTCTTCTTTCTATATGTCTGTCTCTGTCTTCTTTCTATCTGTCTGTCTCTGCTCTCTCTTTCTATATGTCTGTCTCTGTCTCTTTCTATATGTCTGTCTCTGTCTCTTTCTATCTGTCTGTCTCTGTCTCTCTCTTTTCTATCTGTCTGTCTCTGTCTCTCTCTTCTATATGTCTGTCTCTGTCTCTTTCTATATGTCTGTCTCTGTCTCTCTTTATCTGTCTGTCTCTGTCTCTTCTTTTCTATCTGTCTGTCTCTCTATTCTCTCTTTTCTATCTGTCTGTCTCTGTCTCTCTTTCTATCTGTCTGTCTCTGTCTCTCTTTCTTATGTCTGTCTCTGTCTCTCTGTCTATATGTCTGTCTCTGTCTCTCTCTTTCTATATGTCTGTCTATGTCTCTCTGTCTATCTTTCTGTTCTGTCTCTCTCTCTGTCTATCTGTCTGTCTCTTGTCTTCTCTCTTTCTATATGTCTGTCTCTGTCTCTCTCTTGTCTATCTGTCTGTCTCTGTCTCTCTCTTTTCATATGTCTGTCTCTGTCTCTCTCTTTCTATCTGTCTGTCTCTGTCTCTCTCTCTTTATCTGTCTGTCTCTGTTCTCTTTTCTATCTGTCTGTTCTGCTCTCTTTTCTATATGTCTGTCTCTGTCTCTTTCTATATGTCTGTCTCTGTCTCTCTCTGTCTATATGTCTGTCTCTGTCTCTCTCTCTGTCTATATGTCTGTCTATGTCTCTGTCTATCTTTCTGTCTCTGTCTCTCTCTCTGTCTATCTGTCTGTCTCTGTTCTCTCTTCTATATGTCTGTCTCTGTCTCTCTCTGTCTATCTGTCTGTCTCTGTCTCTCTCTTTCTATATGTCTGTCTCTGCTCTTTCTATATGTCTGTCTCTCTGTCTATCTGTCTGTTCTGTCTCTTTCTATATGTCTGTCTTGTCTCTCTCTTTCTATATGTCTGTCTCTGTCTCTCTCTTTCTATATGTCTGTTCTGTTCTCTGTCTATCTGTCTGTCTCTGTCTCTCTGTCTATATGTCTGTCTCTGTCTCTTTTCTATATGTCTGTCTCTGTCTCTCTTTCTATATGTCTGTCTCTGTCTCTCTTTTCTATCTGTCTGTCTCTCTCTCTCTTTCTATCTGTCTGTCTCTCTCTCTCTTTCTATATGTCTGTCTCTGTCTCTCTCTTTCTATATGTCTGTCTCTGTCTCTCTCTTTCTATCTGTCTGTCTCTGTCTCTTTTCTATCTGTCTGTCTCTGTCTTCTTTCTATCTGTCTGTCTCTGTCTCTCTCTTTCTATATATGTCTGTCTCTGTCTCTCTCTGTCTATATTGTCTGTCTCTGTCTCTCTCTGTCTATATGTCTGTCTATGTCTCTCTCTCTTGTCTATCTTTCTGTCTATGTCTCTCTCTGTCTATCTGTCTGTCTCTGTCTCTCTCTTTCTATATGTCTGTCTCTGTCTCTTTCTATCTGTCTGTCTCTGTCTCTCTGTCTATATGTCTGTCTATGTCTCTCTCTCTCTATCTTTCTGTCTATGTCTCTCTCTCTGTCTATCTGTCTGTCTCTGTCCTTCTTTCTATATGTCTGTCTCTGGCCTCTCTTTCTATATGTCTCTCTTGTCTCTTCTATATGTCTGTCTCTGTTCTCTTTCTATATGTCTTCTTGTCTCTCTTTTCTATATGTCTGTCTCTGTCTCTCTTTTCTATATGTCTGTCTCTGTCTCTCTCTTTCTATCTGTCTGTCTCTGTCTCTCTCTTTCTATCTGTCTGCCTCTGTCTCTCTCTCTGTCTATATGTCTGTCTCTGTCTCTTTCTATATGTCTGTCTCTGTCTCTCTTTCTATATGTCTGTCTCTGTCTCTCTTTTCTATCTGTCTGTCTCTGTCTCTCTCTTTTCTATCTGTCTGCCTCGTCTCTCTCTTCTGTCTATATGTCTGTCTCTGTCTCTCTTCTATATGTCTGTCTCTGTCTCTCTCTTTCATGTCTGTCTGTCTTTCTCTCTCTTTCTTATCTGTCTCTCTCTCTCTTTCTATCTGTCTGCCTCTGTCTCTCTCTCTGTCTGTATGTCTCTCTCTTTCTTTTTCTCTCTTTCTATATGTCTGTCTCTGTCTCTCTCTTTCTATATGTCTGTCTCTGTCTCTCTCTTTCTATATGTCTGGCTCCTGTCTCTCTCTGTCTATCTATCTCTCTGTCTCTCTTTCTGTCTCTGTCTCTCTGTCTCTCTCTGTCTTCTGTCTGTCTCTGTCTCTTTCTGTCTGTCTATATGTCTCTATGTCTCTCTCTGTCTATCATGTCTTCTCCATCTGTCTATGTCTCTATATGCCTGTCTCTGTCTATCTGTCTATCTCTGTCCTATGTCTGTCTCTCTCCTATCTGTCTGTCTCTGTCTCTCTCTGTCCATCCTGTCTCTTTGAACTATGAATGGTTAAATTAAGAGTTAGTTTGGTTTGAGTTAGAGTTAGGTTAGGTTAGGTTAGGTGATTGGGGATTGAGTTGGGTTTGGTTGGTTGGTTGGTTTGGTTGGGATTGGAGTTGGGTGGTTTGTTTGGTTGAGTTGGGTGATTGAGGTTGGTTGATTGAGTGAGTTGAGTTTGGTTTGGTTAGAATGATGGTGGTTTGGTGGTTGGTGGTGGTTGGGTTGATTGGGTTGGGTTGGGTTGGATTGATTGGGTTTGGTTTGGTTTGGTTTGGTTTGGTTTTGGTTTGGTTGGGGTTGGGTTGGTTGAGTTTGGTTTGGTTGGGTTTGGTTGATTTGGTTTGGTTTGGTTGGTTTGGGTTGGGTTTGGGGTTGGATTGGGTTGGGTGAGGTGAGGTTGGGTTGGGTTGGGTTTGGTGTTGGACTTACAGTCCACAGCATGAATGGTTCTTTTTCCGGAATTGAGAATGACAAATAATGTAACCTAACCTAACAACAACTTAAACTATTCTAACCTTCTTCTTCAACTATCTACCTAACCCAGCCCTAACCTAACTTCTTCTTCTTCTTTCTTCCTTTCAGCTTTAACCTGTTAGCTTCTTCTAACTACGCCGGTCATAGAAAGATTTGGGAAATGTATAAGTAAAATCTTAAGCCAAGTCAAGCAATGTTTGTTTGCAGTAAGGCTAATAACAGTACTTGGGTTCATACAAAGGGAGTTAGGATAGGTGAGTTAGTTTAAGTTTGAATGGTTGAGTTGGAGTTAGGTTGAGTTGGGTTGGTTGGGATTGGTTGAGTTGGTGTGAGTTGGTTGGGGATTGATGGGTGGTTGGTTGGTTACAAGACAGGATTATCCATGAACTATATCTTACGTGCTGAGCCTCACTTGGATTATGCTGTTCAGTTAAGGTCAGGTTAGAAGGGGTGAAAACTACCCAGGGAAAAATGCAGTTTTTGATGGATAACACTATTTTCACCTTCCTCTACATGTTGGCGTTGGATGTAACCTTTAGGTAGACTAGAAATATGGTTGAAAGTCCTGCAAAAAGGGTGATATTTCGCCTCAGGGCAGGAGCTATGTAACTGGCTGTGTGTGCTCAGTAAGTAAAGCTGGCCACATCCTTCAGAGTGAAGGCGCGAGCCAATGACAGCGCGCCTCCTGAGGACAATTCCTGAGTCAGCCAATCACAATGGTTTCCTTGTTACGTCACAGCTCGTCTGGCAATCCGGGAGCCCAGATGCTGTCTTGCCGCTTTGCTAAGAAAAATGGTTCAGTGTTTTAATTGCTATTTTTTTCTTTTTCGTCGTAACATTGACGTTATTCGTGTTCCTCAGGTGGGAAGTGATGTGCAATGTCTGTCCGATTTTTGAGCAAGATTCGAGTGAGGTCAGGCCTTCTGGTGTGTCTAGGGACGCCAGTTCTCACGCGGTCACCCCAGTAATGCTTGGTTATAGTGATTTTGGTGGTGATTATGGTGATACAAGTGCTATTGGCGATGGTGACGGCCAATAAAGTTATACTCACTCCTCAGGGATAATAAAAGGGAGGAACTAAACAAAGTAATATTATAATACTATTATCATAATCTGTTTTTACCAAGGTATGCAAATTTTCTATGCCTTTGTATTCGTATGTTGATTACTCTGGCTTTAATCAAATTCCAATTGTGTTTGAATTATCATGGTGTAGACTGACATTATTGGAACGTTTGTATGTTTCGTTGCTATATTCTTATAAAAATAGGTGTTTTGGTTAATTTTGGTCCCCTCCTAACTGGTGATGTGAAAACGTATCTAACTGACTCGCTTAAGCTACCACACAAAGATGGATTCTCAAAGGTTCCTACGTTAATCTTTCCTCCTAACTGGTGATGTGAAAACGTATCTAACTGACTCACTTAAGCTACCACACAAAGATGGATTCTCAAAGGTTCCTACGTTAATCTTCCTCTAACTGGTGATGTGAAAACGTATCTAACTGACTCTAAGCTACCACACAGATTCTCAAAGGTTCTACGAATTTCCCTAACTGGTGATGTGAGAACGTATCTAACTGACTCTAGCTTCTACCACACAAAATGGATTCTCAAAGGTTCCTACGTTAAGTTTCCTCTAACTGGTGATGTGAGAACGTATCTTGACTCACTAGCTACCACACAAAGATGGATTCTCAAAGGTTCCTACGTTGTTTTCTCTAACTGGTGATGTGAGAACGTATCTAACTGACTCCATAGCTACCACAAGAATGGATTCTCAAAGGTTCCTACGTTAAGTTTTCCTCCTAACTGGTGATGTGAGAACGTATCTAACTGACTCATAGCTACCACACAAAGATGGATTCTCAAAGGTTCCTACGTTAGTTTTCCTCCTAACTGGTGATGTGAGAACGTATCTAACTGACTCACTTAGCTACCACAAGTGGTTCTCAAAGGTTCTACGTTAAGTTTCCTCTAACTGGTGATGTGAGAACGTATCTAACTGACTCATAGCTACCACACAAAGATGGATTCTCAAGGTTCCTACGTTAAGTTTTCCTCTAACTGGTGATGTGAGAACGTATCTGACTCACTTAAGCTACCACACAAAGATGGATTCTCAAGGTTCCTACGTTAAGTTTTCCTCCTAACTGGTGAGTAAGAGCGCATCTAACTGACTCACTTAAGCTACTACAGGGATTTCAGTTCCAATATTGCTGTTTTGGAGGCCATAATGTTTTTGTCTTTTTAGGTGAATTAGCCAACCCGGGCACAGGTCAAACAACCCACAACGGGGCCTGAGGGCAAAAAAAAAACAGAAATAAATTGAATATAGAGAACAAAAAGGTTATACTGTGAGACAGATTGTATAAGTATGACCAGATGAGGGCAGACCATTCCACGGTTTGGCTGTGTGAGGAAAGAAGGAGGTACTATAACGGGTTATTATAGTGTGACCGACATCCGAAACAGTGGGTACTGCGGGCAAGACGTGTGTTACGAGCCCACGGCGGTACACAGGCTGCCAAATCCACCGAACATTGGCCGTTAAAGTACCTGTAAAAGAGAGAGAGTGAAGCACATTGTGGTGAAAGGAGAAGATTGTCGACTAGTGTAGTCAGGTATGGGCCTCACTCCATATATATTACAGCGTCCCCCACAGTTAAGGGCGGTCTGCGTTTGAATAGTTGTCTTGTGTGTGTGTGTGTGTGTGTGTGTGTGTGTGTGTGTGTGTGTGTGTGTGTGTGTGTTGTGTGTGTGTTTATGCTGTCAGTCACTCTTTGTGTACCATGACAAGTACTGGGCATGTACTGGTTCTCTGTTACACTGTTGGCAAGTACTGGGCATGTACTGGCTCTCTGTTACACACTGTTGGCAAGTACTGGTCATGTACTGGCTCCACATGTACCTGAACCTGCTGCAGTGTTGGTCAAGTCTGGTCTTGAAACAGCTCACACTCGGTGCCGTCACAACACTCTCTGGCAGATTGTTCCAACAGTTCACAACTCTCACTCCTAAAAAGTTTGCCATGACAGTCTTGTGAACGCTAATCACTGGTTAGGTTTGGTTAGGTTAGAGACGAAAGTTAAAGAGTATGTTAGCTGAAACACAGATGTTGTACTGTACTTAATATGCTAGTACAGGTAACACACATATAAGGAATTAGAACCAAGGCAGCCACACACACACACACACACACACACACACACACACACACACACACACACACACACACACACACACACACACTACTACTACTACTACTACTACTTTTTCATTTTTTTCTTGTGGCCTCAGCCTCCCCATAGCCATTAGACATTTAATTACCTTAATATTAAATATCCTAATACATAAGTATATCCTCTGTGTTGAAATAGTTGAGCTGCAGATCTATGCGGCATTCAGTGTGCCTCATAGTCAATATCTGCAACTGTTGTGGGTGGGGCAGCTCGTTCCCAGGCAGAGCAAGCCGACCGAAGACAGTCGACATCTCATCAGGCTGTAACTTCTGGGCTGCTGCTTCTGTTCGGAGTTCAACTCCGCTAGTCTGGCGTAAAACATCTTGCACTTGGTCCCATCCACCAGGGTTGTGAACACTAGGGAGTGACTGCCTTGATCAACGTTTTGAATTATCTCCCCGCTATGCCATCTTGTCGTTCTTCGTTCCTCCTATGGCAGCATCGAGAGCTGGGTTACGGTGACATGCGGCCATGGGATAAAAAATCCTGATGTCGAAAAGCTCGCTGTCCCTGCGTCCAGTATCCTCGAGCACTGACGTCACGCAGGCTTCGTTAAATGTGTTTGAAGTCCTGTGTTGGAAGATCTCGCCATCCAATGGAGGTCGGTTCTACCATGACGTCCCGGTAGATTTCCTTCAACATATTTGCTGTTGAGATCCCCACTTCGTCATGCCTCATGCATATGAAGCCCCCTTTCTTGCAGACCATGGCGTGATCGCCATCATAGGAAAAGCCACACACGTGGGAGGGCAAACCTTTTAGTGGCCAACCGTCTTTTGAGCAATGGCTTCTGTAAATTTGATTAAGACTGAAACCATTTGCCCTTATCGGACGCAGTTAACCAGTTCGAGGCGCCCACCTCCTGCGCTATAGCTACTCAAATTTTCTGGAACCTGCAGCAACAGTTGCTGCAACTTTTCATTTTGGCAGTACTGTCGATCTGTCGTAATGGACCTACGAATCTTATAAACTTCGCTGGTATCCACTTCCCTGTTGCATTCTGGGCTATTATGTGGTCGTGAGGGCTGCCGTGAACTAAGTGAATTTTGATGTTCAGTGGCAGGAATCTCCTCTGGATTGGTTAGTCCCATCCCTCCCAGTCTTGGTGGAAGTGCAAGAAGTGCTCTTTCTGCTGGGGTTAAGTCAGGTGTTTCACTAGTTTGGGAATGAACTTGACACTGATAGCTTCTTCCAGAGGGTGGAGGAGGGTCCAATCTCAGGGATGGTACGCATCAGGTAGTTCCAGCGATGCTTGACTCCATGTGTGAATGCAGCAAAGGCCGCATGTGGCTCTGTGTTAGCAATCTCAGACAGAGCTTGGATTTCCTGCAACCCACTCATTCACCTTTCCCGCTACGTACTCGGTCTTGAAGTCCGTAGTGCCAATTACTGCGCCTAGATGTCTTTGTCCGTCCTAGTTATTTTGACCTCACTTGCCAAAACTCCATTGCCCGTTCATAATGTTCTGGCTTCATGATGAGGAAGGACTTTTTGGCGTTTGGGTGGTACCTATTTGTGGACCTCGTGATGTTACCAGGTCCCACCACTTTTGATGCCCCATTTTTCCTGCTCCTGTAAGGTCATCAGCATATGCCACTTTTTTGACCCAGTTGTTTCAAATTTTATTTCTTGTTGGAGCACTGATAAGCCAATTGCATACATTGCCATTGCAACGGGGTCCCCCTGTGTTGTTCCCTCGGTTGATTGTAAGATGGTATCACCTCTTAGAGCCTTGTTGTTTACTATATAGAGGTCTGATGGATTCCTATACGAATTTTCAACATACATTGCAAAGCTTGGAGTGATTTGGTTAGATTAGGTTAGTACTACTACTACTTTGCTGTCACTCGGAATCGAGTATGACGATCATCCATCTGTGATAAACTGATTTGAGTTATTAAGGATGTCACCTTCATTGGTGAGCTCTGAAGTGACTAGAGAGGCCGATACGGTAACGGCAGGGTCGTTCACAGATGTTGCACATGTGGGGGGCTACATCTAGTGCGGGAGGGGTGGGGGCAGCGTCTTCCCGACGTTGGCAGTTGTCTGCCTCGGTTTGCAGTCGGGCTAACTTGAAAGTATTGACACCTCGTGTGGTGCTCCTCCGTTATGGTGTGGAATAATCGTCTCCCTGGTGAGGAGAAATGACTAAGACCCAAATCGAATTATCTCGTCAACTATAAATTGTAATTGATTATATTCGGTAAACTTAATATTTTATAACGAAGTGGTTTTTTATAGTAGTTTAGCTGATATAAATTTTCCCACTTGACGCTTTCCTTCTCCCTTGTTATTTCACGCCAGATTTAAACGTTTATATTGTTAGATCATGAGAATAAATAAAGTTTATTATCTTATACACAATATTACAACGTCTAATACAGTTGGGGACAAAGGTTCGGTCCTCGTGGTGAAACTGAGTCGCTGGAATGAGTCTACGAACTGATTGACTCTTATTATTTAATCTCATTTGGGGAGTGAATTTTTGGCCCTGACTGATCCCGAATTGAAACTGACTGACCCTGACTGACCTTGAATGACCCTGACTGACCTTGAATGACCCTGACTGACCTTGAATGACCCTGACTGATCCTGTTTGTTGTATCTCGTTTGGGGTCGATGCTGCTTCAATCTGGAAGGGAGTGAATCCTTAACCCCCGACTGCACATTTTGCACCATATCAACCACCAAATTCCATCACCGTTTTCCACCGATTCCTTCCTCTTCTGCCACAAGATCATTGGAAGTTTCTGGTGATTCTCCCTATGCATCCATCTACTATGTACTCATGAAAAATCTCTGAAAAGTTACATTCTCTGCTCAGATTGTTCCCTGTTGACTAATACCCTCACTTGTTTCTCATTTCCTACTGTGTTATGTGACAGCTGACAGATTCAGAATCTATTTATAAAGCTTCTGAATCTCTATATTGTCATGTGATTTTATACTCTTCACTTCGTCTTAACTCTCAGGGACATCAAATTCTATTATGTTGTTTCTGAACCTGAGATGCTCCTGGCGTTTCATCTCCTTATTGGACCTATTCTGATCCTACTTCCCTCTGTCACCTTATGTGCCCCTGCCATAACCTGAACGCATAACTTCTCTCTATTAATGAGGTAATTATTCACGACTGACCCGACCCCCCAAATTGAATAGTATATCAGAACTCACTGATGGAAATGTAGTAAGAATATAAACATCAAAACAAATAACGCATCGGCGGGTTAGTCGTCAATATTAGCCATTATTTCTATCCTGATGATCTCTTTTTCAGCCTCAGTGAGTATATCTTTTTACAACATGTTTTAGTGTGGTGATAACGTAAATTAAGTAGGTAAATATACTCTTGAGTAGTCTCCCCATCAATTGGAACTCCACCCAAGAAATGACTAATATTTTTGGGTAGACTCCAGTATTTTAAACATCCGGCGTATTTTTAATTCTTTATTTATCCGAATTTATATGAGATTTTTATTACATATTGAGAGATAGAGGCGATTAACTCGTAAAAAACGGACTTACAGGCCAAAATAGTCCGATACATTCAGGAACCAGTACATGCCCAGTACTTGCCAACAGTGTGCAACAGAGAGCAGTACATGCCCAGTACTTGCCAACAGTGTGTAACAGAGAGCCAGTACTTGCCAACAGTGTGTAACAGAGAGCCAGTACTTGCCAACAGGTAAATAGAGAGCCAGTACTTGCCAACAGTGTGTAACAGAGAGCCAGTACATGCCAACAGTGTGTAACAGAGACGTGACCGATCGCCCAAGCGGTGAAGAGGATAAAAGTAAAAAGAAATATAAAAGAGAAAATCGTCACACAAATTCATTTTTTGTCACATTATCTCTCTCTCTCTCTCTCTCTCATACATATACATAAGAGTACAAAGTAGAGATAGAATATTTAGTTGTAGGATTGTAAAGTGATGAAGTCTGGTAGCGTGGCCGGTTAGTTATTGAACTGTTAATATTCTTCGGGGAATCTTTCCAAATCACCAGGTCTATGTACAGCTATTTATAAGATAATTCAGTGACACAGACACATTAATACATCAATATATCGAAGTATCTAGACACTGACTCTCGGACACAAAATGAAATGAATACACTTCCCACCGTAAGTAACTCACCCTATGGATAGCTCTGACAATGACTCACGTGTGACCTGAGGGAAGCCCAGCGGGTGCTGCTGGACTATGTCTCCTATAGGAAACTGCTAGGGAGGGAAGCTGTTGGCCCCTTCCCTGTTAAAATAATAATCCGAATGCCCCGTGGAAGGAGCTGCAGGGCCCTTATATTGGAGATCTCCAGCCGGAAGATGTCGTCACTAATCAGGGTGTGTCTGGCCAGGTGACAGGTGTACTGGCTGGAGGGTAGCTTCTTGAGTATTACGGTTATGACGCCGGGTTAGCTAATGACGCTGCGGTGAGAACTCTGGGTCAATGTGACCGTGACCTCTCCTAATTAACACTAAACTGGTTAGGTATGGATGGCTGTGTTTGCCCAGGTGCATGGTCATGTCGCCGGTCAGTAATGCTTCCTACCACCCGGGTGTGTCATGGTCATGTCGCCGGTCAGTAATGCCTCCTACCACCCGGGTGTCATGGTCATGTCGCCGGTCAATGCTTCCTACCACCCGGGTGTGTCGCGGTCATGTCGCCGGTCAGTAATGCTTCCTACCACCCTGGTGTGTTGCGGTCATGTCTGGCCGGTCAGTATGCTTCCTACCACCCGGGTGTCATGGTCATGTCGCCGGTCAGTAATGCCTCCTACCACCCGGTCATGTCATGTCGCCGGTCAATGCTCCCCACCACCCTGGTGTGTCATGGTCATGTCGCCGGTCAGTAATGCTTCCTACCACCCTGTGTGTCATGGTCATGTCGCCGGTCATTGCCCCACCCTGGTCATGGTCATGTCGCCGGTCAGTAATGCTTCCTACCACCCGGGTGTGTCATGGTCATGTCGCCGTCAGTAATGCTTCCTACCACCCTGGTGTGTCATGGTCATGTCGCCGGTCAGTAATGCTTCCAACCCGGTGTCATGCATGTCGCCGGTCAGTAATGCTTCCTACCACCTGGTGTCGGTCATGTCGCCGGTCAGTAATGCTTCCTACCACCCGGTGTCATGGTCATGTCGCCGGTCAGTAAGCTTTACCACCCGGTGTGTCATGGTCATGTCGCCGTCAGTAATGCCTTACCACCTGGTGTGTCATGGTCATGTCGCCGGTCAGTAATGCTTCCTACCACCCGTGTGTCATGGTCATGTCGCCGGTCGTAAGCTTCTACCACCCTGGTGTGTCATGGTCATGTCGCCGGTCAGTAATGCTCCCTACCACCCGGGTGTGTCATGGTCATGTCGCCGGTCAGTAATGCTTCCTACCACCCGGGTGTGTCATGGTCATGTCGCCGGTCAGTAATGCTTCCTACCACCCGGTGTGTTGCGGTCATGTCGCCGGTCAGTAATGCTTCCTACCACCCGGTGTCATGGTCATGTCGCCGGTCAGTAATGCTTCCTACCACCCGGTGTTGTCATGGTCATGTCGCCGGTCAATGCTTCCTACCACCGGTGTGTCATGGTCATGTCGCCGGTCTGTAGCTTCCTACCACCCAGGTGTGTCATGGTCATGTCGCCGGTCAGTAATGCCTCCTACCACCCGGGTGTGTCAGGGTCATGTCGCCGGTCAGTAATGCCTCCTACCACCCGGGTGTGTCATGGTCATGTCGCCGGTCAGTAATGCTTCCTACCACCCGGTGTGTCATGGTCATGTCGCTGGTCAGTGCTTCCTACCACCCGGTGTGTGTCGGTCATGTCGCCGGTCAGTAATGCTTCCTACCACCCGGGTGTGTCATGGTCATGTCGCCGGTCAGTAATGCTTCCTACCACCCGGGTGTGTCGGGTCATGTCGCTCGGCTTCCTACCACGGTGTGTCATGGTCATGTCGCCGGTCAGTAATGCTTCCTACCACCCGGGTGTCATGGTCATGTCGCCGGTCAGTAATGCTCCTACCACCCGGTGTCATGGTCATGTCGCCGGTCAGTAATGCTTCCTACCACCCGGGTGTGTCATGGTCATGTCGCTGGTCAGTAATGCTTCCTACCACCCGGGTGTGTCATGGTCATGTCGCCGGTCAGTACGTTCACCAACCGTGTGTCATGGTCATGTCGCCGGTCAGTAATGCTTCCTACCACCCGGGTGTGTCATGGTCATGTCGCCGGTCAGTAGCCTCCCACCACCCGGGTGTGTCATGTCATGTCGCCGGTCAGTAAGCTTCCTACCACCGGGTTGTCATGGTCATGTCGCCGGTCAGTAATGCTTCCTACCACCCGGTGTGTCATGGTCATGTCGCCGGTCAGTAATGCTTCCTACCACCCGGTGTGTCATGGTCATGTCGCCGGTCAGTAATGCTTCCTACCACCCGGTGTGTCATGGTCATGTCGCCGGTCAGTAATGCTTCCTACCACCGGGGTGTGTCATGGTCATGTCGCCGGTCATTGCTTCCTACCACCCGGGTGTGCTGGGGTTCATGTCGCCGGTCAGTAATGCCTTACCACCCGGGTCATGGTCATGTCGCCGGTCAGTAATGCTTCCTACCACCCGGGTGTGTCATGGTCATGTCGCCGGTCAGTAATGCCTCCTACCACCCGGGTGTGTCGCGGTCATGTCTCACGGTTAACTCAGGTACCTAGTGGCCGTCAGCTCTCCTGGGTCAGGTCTTCCTGTCGCCGGAGGGTGTGTCAACCTATGTGGGTTACCACGTGGGCATCTTCTCACTGTTACATGTGTTGTGTTTCTCTGGGCTGTAAGCTGTGGTCTCATAAACAATCATTACATCTGTCTGTCTGTCTGTCTGTCTGTCTGTCAGTCTACAGTGCATGAGTGAGCAATGTGAACTTATATTTACCTCATGGCCACCTGTCAAGGGAAGGTGGCCCGTGTAGGATCCCTCCGGTGGTGTTGATAGTCTTGTTTAGGGCCGTGTTAAACCCCAGCCTATACCACAGCCTGTGCTGGTAGACTGTACCATAGGTCTACCACCACCACAGCCTGTGCTGGTAGACTGTACCATAGTATGGGTACAGTCTGCCAGCACAGGTGTGAGCGGCTCAAACCTATATTACAGTCTAACTGAATGATGGTGGTGTGGAGCCTATGGTACAGTCTACCAGCAAAAGTTGTGGTAGACCTATGGTACAGTCTACCACCACAGGTTGTGGTGGTGGTAGACCTATGGTACAGTCTACCAGCACAGGTTGTGGTGGTGGTAGACCTATGGTACAGTCTACCAGCACAGGTTGTGGTGGTGGTAGACCTATGGTACAGTCTACCAACACAGGTTGTGGTAGACCTATGGTACAGTCTACCAGCACAGGTTGTGGTGGTGGTGGTAGACCTATGGTACAGTCTACCAGCACAGGCTGTGGTGGTGGTAGACCTATGGTACAGTCTACCAGCACAGGTTGTGGTAGACCTATGGTACAGTCTACCAGCACAGGCTGTGGTGGTGGTTGACCTATGGTACAGTCTACCAGCACAGGTTGTGTTGGTGGTAGACCTATGGTACAGTCTACCAGCACAGGTTGTGTTGGTGGTAGACCTATGGTACAGTCTACCAGCACAGGTTGTGGTGGTGTTGGTAGACCTATGGTCCAGTCTACCAGCACAGGTTGTGGTGGTGGTAGACCTATGGTACAGTCTACCAGCACAGGCTTTGGTGGTGGTAGACCTATGGTACAGTCTACCAGTACAGGCTGTGGTGGTGGTAGACCTATGGTACAGTCTACCAGCACAGGCTGTGGTGGTGGTTGACCTATGGTACAGTCTACCAGCACAGGCTGTGGTTAATTGGTAGACCTATCGTCAGTCTACCAGCACAGGTTGTGGTGGTAGACCTGGTATAGTCTACCAGCACAGGCTGTGGTGTTAGTAGACCTATGGTCCAGTCTACCAGCACAGGTTGTGGTGGTAGAACCCTATGAGCCTGATCTCCCAGCACAGGCTGTGGTGGTGGTAGACCTATGGTGCAGTCTACCAGCACAGGCTGTGGTGGTGTTGGAGCCCTATCATGCAGTCTACCAGCACAGGCTGCTGGTGGTGGTGGAGCCCTGAGCAGTCTGGCACAGGCTGTGGTGGTGGTAGACCTATGGTACAGTCTACCAGCACAGGCTGTGGTGGTGGTAGACCTATCGTACAGTCTACCAGCACAGGCTGTGGTGGTGGTAGACCTATGGTACAGTCTACCAGCACAGGCTGTGGTGGTGGTAGACCTATGGTACAGTCTACCAGCACAGGCTGTGGTGGTGGTAGACCTATCGTACAGTCTACCAGCACAGGCTGTGGTGGTGGTAGACCTATGGTACAGTCTACCAGCACAGGCTGTGGTGTGTTGGTAGACCTATGGTCCAGTCTACCAGCACAGGTTGTGGTGGTGGTAGACCTATGGTACAGTCTACCAGCACAGGTTGTGGTGGTGTTGGTAGACCTATGGTCCAGTCTACCAGCACAGCTTGTGGTGGTGGTGAGCCTATGGTACAGTCTACCAGTACAGGCTGTGGTGGTGGTTGACCTATGGTACAGTCTACCAGCACAGGCTGTGGTGGTGGTAAACCTATGGTACAGTCTACCAGCACAAGCTGTGGTGGTGGTAGACCTATGGTACAGTCTACCAACACAGGCTGTGGTGGTGGTAGACCTATCGTCCAGTCTACCAGCACAGGTTGTGGTGGTAGACCTATGGTATAGTCTACCAGCACAGGCTGTGGTGGTGGTAGACCTATGGTCCAGTCTACCAGCACAGGTTGTGGTGGTAGACCCTATGAGCCAGTCTACCAGCACAGGCTGTGGTGGTGGTAGACCTATGGTACAGTCTACCAGCACAGGCTGTGGTGGTGGTAGACCTATCGTACAGTCTACCAGCACAGGCTGTGGTGGTGGTAGAGCCCTGGCAGTCTGCACAGGCTGTGGTGGTGGTAGACTATGGTACAGTCTCACCAGCACAGGCTGTGGTGGTAGACCTATCGTACAGTCTACCAGCACAGGCTGTGGTGGTAGACCTATGGTACAGTCTACCAGCACAGGCTGTGGTGGTGGTAGACCTGGTCCAGTTTACCAGCACAGGTTGTGGTGGTAGACCTGTAGACCCATGGTACAGCTCTCACAAAGCACAGGCTGTGGTGGTGGTAGACCCATGGGTACAGCTCACCAGCACAGGCTGTGGTGGTGGTAGACCTATCGTACAGTCTACCAGCACAGGCTGTGGTGGTGGTAGACCTATGGGGCTGGAAGTCTACCAGCACAGGCTGTGGTGTGGTAGACCCATGGCAAGGGTCACTGTTACAGGCTGTGGTGGTGGTAAACCTATCGTGCCAGCTCCAACAGCAACAGGCTGTGGTGGTGGGTAGACCTATGGCAGCCCCACAGCACAAGCTGTGGTGCGGTAATCTATGGTACAGTCTACTGTGGCAGGGTTGTGGTGGCGGTAGACCTATGGTGCACAGCCCACAAGCACAGGTTGTGGTGGTGGTGCAGACCCGGCGGCCTCAGTCTACCAGTTAATGTGGGACTATCGTGGTGAAGAGTTGTGGGTGTGAGACGGCACAGTCTACCAGCACAGGTTAGGTGGGCATCTATGGTAGCTCCACCAGCACTGGTTGCGGTGGTGGTAGCCTGGCCAGCACAGCTGTGGTGGTAGATCTGGCGGCGGCCAGCCCGTCAGCACAGGCTGTGGTAGACCTGAGGCACCTGTCAGCACAGGCTGGTGGTGCACCAGCTGTGGTGGTGGTAGACTGCCTGAGCTGAGCACAGGCTGTGGTGGGTGTGGGTGCAGACCTATGGTACCACCAGGTTCGGCCCACCACCACCACAACCCGTGCTGGCAGACTGTACCATAGGTTCACAAACCACCACAACCTGTGCTGGTAGACTGCACCATAGGTCTACCACCACCACCACAACCTGTGCTGGGTAGACTGTTCCACAGGTCTACGACAATCTATTCTGCCACCACCACCACAACCCTGACAGTGAGACACCTGGGCACAAACCTGCAACCTGTTAACTGAAATTACTACCACCCACTGCTGCTGGTGGGCTTTCCATGGTCTACCACCACCTACCTGTGCTGGTAGGCTGTGCTGGGTCTGCCTGCGTCAACACCAGTGCTGTTGGGCTGGCCTTGGAGCCACTCAGCAGTACGTGGGCTGTGTCTCACCACCTGCTGAGGCGGGCTGAGCCACTGGAGTCTGCCTGGCTTTGGTGACTGTCATGGTCTACCTCGCCTGTGGTGAGGCTACCACCACCACCACAACGTGGACTCTGCTGAGTCTACCACCACCAAGGCCTGTGGTGGTGAGCTATCTCTCCAACTTTTGCTGGTAGACTGTACCATAGGCCGTTATATTCGTTCATCATGATAACTTGGCCAGGTTGTAGTCACGTTCCATCATGTGGTGGTGCGTGGCATCACCCACAGTGTCCCGGGTTCACGTTTTCCATCACTTTCAGGATTTTGAAAGTTTCAGTGAGATCTGTCCTCTTGTGTGAAGGGTTGTTAGTCCTAAGGTCCTCTGGAGATGACATAGTTCAGTAATGATCTTAGCTCCTCTGTTGTATCTCTACTATAGGGATGTTAGGTCTTTCTGGAGGTAAGGTTTCCATGCCTGTATACAGTAATCCAACCTGTGGTCTACGTGAGATTTGTTTGATTGAAGGATCATTTTTCTGTCTTAGTATTTAAAGGTTCACTTTGTACTGTATTTCCTAAATCTAGGTTTGCTTTCCTCACTTGTTGCGCTGCCTTCAGTGACTCATATATCACAACATCAAGATCTTTCTCCTTATAGACAGTACACAGGAAAATGTTATTAACACAATAGTTGTAATTAGGGTTGATTTATCTAACGGATAGGCTCCTCTATTTCATAATGTTAAAGACAATTTGCCAGTCTTAAGACCATTTGAACAGCTCATGCAGTTTTTTTTTGCATTGTTGCCACATCGTCTTGACTTATTACCTTCCCAAATATCTTCGTGTCTTCCTCAAACTTGACACTGTGGCTTGATATATTTTCATCTATGTTGTTTATGTAGATCATGAACAAGGTGGGTTCAGGGATAGAGCCTTGTGTTACTCCACTGAGAACCGATTTCCACTCAGAATGTTGCAAGTCTTCGAGCCAGTTGTTAATCCAAATCAAAATCTCGCCTGTGATTCCATGTGCCTCGATCTTATGAGGTAGATGTGCATGTGGGACTTTGTCAAACAACTTGGAAGATATTCATGTACAGTACCCTTCACTAGTGCGTTTACAGGGGCTGGTCATATAGCCTAAGTAGAGTCCCCTTCACTAGTGCGTTTACAGGGGCTCGTCATATAGCCTAGGTACAGTTCCCTTCACTAGTGCGTTTACAGGGGCTGGTCATATAGCCTAGGTACAGTCCCCTTCACTTGTACGTATTGGGGCTATAGTTTTCCTTTACCTTTCTTGTATATTGGGGTGACGTTCCTACCCTTCATCAGTGAGGTAGTGAGGCACACATCTCTTTCACCACCTCCTGCATCACCTTCGTCCGTGTTCCGTCCACTCAAGGGGATATGAATTCCCCCCTCAAGCTGGTTACTTTCCTTTTGACGATAACTTCTGTAATTGTTATCTCTCTCAATACGTTATCTTAGGTACTGGCGTGTTATCCTGTTATCCATCGTCTCTTGTGTGAGGACTGATGCCAAGTATTCATGAATGGTATCAAAGGTTTGTCTGTCATCCTCCAGGGCCACGTTGGTAACCTTCAGAGAGTCGACAGTATCCTTGGTGTTCATTTTACTCTTGACATACTCATAAAAGGACTTGGGATCTTTCTTAATATTTTGGGCTAGTTTCATCTCCAAGTGCCATTTGGCTGATCTAAATTCCTCATTGTCCATAATTAGGGCTCTCTGGTACTAATACTACTACTACTACTATTACTTTTTTTTTTTTTTTTAAACGTGGCCTCCAGCCTCCCCCAATAGCCACACCTTCGCCACCATTTATTTACCTTAATATTAAATATCCTAATACATAAGAAGCTATCCTATCTGTGTTAAATTAGTTGAGCCGCAGATCTATGCGGCATTCAGTGACTGTAGCCTCATAGTCAATATCTGCAGCAGTTGTCGGAGTAGGGGCAGAAGCTCTCGTTCCCCTGAGGCAGAGCAAAGCCGACCGAAGGAGAGAGAAAGACAGTCGACATCTCATCCAGGCTGTAACATAACTTCTGGGCTGCTGCTTCTGTTCGGAGATCAACTCCGCGAGTCTGGCGTAGAAACATCTTGCACTTGGTCCCATCCCACCAGAGGTTGTGAACACTAGAGGAGTGAAGCTGCCTTGATCAACGTTCTGAATTCTCTCCCCGTATGCCCTTATCTTGTCGTTCTCGTTCCTCCTGTGTGCAGCATCGAGAGCTAAGTTACGGTGACATGCGGCCATGGGATCAAAAATCCTGATGTCGAAGAAGGCTTGCTGTCCCTGCGTCCAGAATCCTCGAGCACTGACGTCCACACGGGCTTCGTTAGATGTGTTTGAAGTCCTGTGTTGGAAGATCTCACCCTCCAGTTGAAGGAGGGTCGGTTCTACCATGATATCCCGGCAGATTTCCTTCAGCATATTTGCGGTGAGGTCCCTTACTTCGTCATCCGTCATGCATATGAAGCCCCCTTTCTTGCACACCATGGCGTGATCGCCATCATAGGAAGGGCCACACACGCATTGGGAGGGCAAACCTTCTACTGGCCGACCGTACCTTAGAGCAATGGCATCTGTAAATTCTTGTTTATTAAGACTGAAACCATTTGCCCTTATTGGTAACGTAGTTAACCAGTTCGAGGCGCCCACCTCCTGTGCTATAGCTACTTTTTTTTCAAATTTTCTGGAACCTGCAGGAACAGTTGCTGCAACTTATCATTTTGGCAGATATGTCGATCTGTCGTAATGGACTGCCGTGAGCTTAAGTGAATTTTGATGTTCCGTGGCAGCAATCTCCTCTCGATTGGTCAGTCCCATCCCTCCCAGTCCTGGTGGAAGTGCAAGAAGTGCTCTTTCTGCTGGGGTTAAGTCAGGGTGTTTCACTAATTTAGGAATGAAATTGACACTGATAACTTCTTCCAGAGGGTGGAGGAGGGGTCCGATATCAGGGATAGTACACATCAGGTAGTTCCAACGATGCTTGACTCCATGGGTGAATGCAGCAAAGGCCGCATGTGGCTCTGTGTTAGCAATCTCAGACAGAGCTTGGATTTCACTAACTCACTCATTCACCTTTCCCGCTACGTACTCGGTCTTGAAGTCAGTAGTGCCAATTACTGCGCGTAGATGTCTTTGGCCGTCCTTAGTTATTTTGACCCCACTTCCGCCAAAAATCTCCATTGCCCGTTCATAATGTTCTGGCTTCACGATGAGCAAGGACTTTCTGGCGTTTGGGTGGTACCCTAGTTGTGGACTTCGCGATGGTACCAAGTCCCACCACTTTTTGATGCCCTCCACTTTTCCTGCTCCTGTAAGGTCATCAGCATATGCCACTTGTTTGACCCCAGTTGTTTCAAATTTTATTTCTTGTTGGAGCACTGATAAGCCAATTGCATACATTGCCATTGCAATAGGGTCCCCCTGTGTTGTTCCCTCGGTTGACTGTAAGATGGTATCACCTCTTAGAGCCTTGTTGTTTACTATGTAGAGGTCTGATGGATTCCTATACGAATTTTCAACATACATCGCAAAGCTTGGACACTTGATCTTGATGTTGTGCAGTGCAGCCTTGCGGTTAAGTATGTTGAATGCGTTTGAAGCGTCCACCAGGAGAACGGCCTCACATTCACGCTGGTCAAATATCAATCTCATGGCGTGAATGGCGGCCTCCCCACCAGCCTGGTGGCCAGCACACACTTGTAGGTTCCCTCCTGCTGCCCTGACATCATCCTTTACCACCTCCATTATGCATTTGCCGATGATCCGCCTCAGCACTTCCCCCACCCCTATAGGTCTGCATCCTGGTTTCTTTTCCAGAGGAATAAGGCGTCAGGCCGTCAGGGCCTGGAGGTGATGGCAGCGAGGATGCAAGGTTTCTTGCAAGGGCGGCAATGGCAGTGCAGAGATCGCTTGCTACAGGGCCAAACTTGTTTGTGCTGAGGATGACTCTCCAACCGTTTGCATCCAGACCTGAAGGGCCGGCTCCTCCTCGAGTCTTCCGTGCCTTTTTCCACACCATGTCTCCTGTTCTTTTCTCGAACAGGACAGCATTTGGTGGGATATAGTCACCCTGGAACCTGATGCCTTCGTCTTCGCTTGCAGGGGGATGTTTCTCTTTCAATAGTTTTAATGTCTCTCTGTTTATTGGCATCACCCCACCGGAGGATTCCTCTGTGAGAGATCTTACCGCAAGAGACACTTTTCCCACACGCATTTTGTTTCCAAATTTTCTTGCCACGTCATCGGTGTTTTGCTTTCCGTCACCCGTAATTTTTAGTCTCTCCTGCAGTGTTCTTGCTTCACATGGGAGATCATCAAGGGCCCCAGTCTGCCACATTTTCTTTGTGCTTAATCTTTGTGTGTGTCCTCTGACAAAATAGATGTGGTATTATTGCTAGTATTTGAAGAGCTAAAGGGGCGAGGAAGCGGTCCTGAGTGTAATCAGTCATGAGGCGAGTCATCTCCCGAATCATTTCTTTGGTGGCCGAACATTGGGTGGTTCAAATAAGTTAGCGGGCGACCACTTGACAATTTCTGAGTAGGTTTCTTTGACCCATATGTCTGCATTTTCCCACGACATGCCATTCCACTGAGGTGGCTGTCTCTCATTCTCCTCGTGGACACCTGCTACTAAGGGAGCAGCATTTATTAGTACTACATTTTCAGGTTGAGTAGACTCACTGCTATCATTTCGGATATCATCGGGTGGTTGGGTCCCGGCGATATCCACTGTGGCCGCCTGTGTCGGCTCCCTGCCACGTGGGTTCCGACACTGGTCTAGCTTCCTGCAATCCACACATGGTCGGTTGTTTCTCGCACAAGCACAATTTGTGCAGTTTTGGTTCGGGCTAGCACAGACGCAGCAAAGAATGTTACCAGGCATAGTGAACAGCACCTCGGGCGACAGTTACGTCCGCCTCCGAACATCTGATTTAGTCCCAGGCGCAAGATTATACTGGTTCTTATGAGGGAAGGGCGGAGAGGTGACAGGCTGGACTGCTGTGTCCAGGTAGTAGGGGCATACGTGCGCGCGTGGGTGTGTATTCTACCCCCCCAAGGGCGACCATCCATACATCAGAATGATACACTATGGACAAGAATTCGTCACACCAGGCATTTGTTTATATATCCTTGGCACAAATAACCACTATTTATATGGTCTCACTGGTGTAATATCAGTTATATATACTCACTTGGTTCGTCGAGACCCTACTGTACATTAAGTGTCCGTTACTATGGTGGGGAGGCGACCGCATGGGCAGCACTCTCGGCCCCATAGGGGCGAAAGTCTCGAGACCACCCCTGTCAAAGTAGGCCTATCGACACTGACCTTGGCTCCGAGCCACCGCATTGTTCCACCGACCCAGCACAGGTCACCACTTGCTTGGTGATCGCCGGTGAACACACGGAATATTTACAATTTATGCCGTAAGGGGATGAGAAGAAACCTTGGGTGGCAATGCTTAGGGTGACATCCGATATTCACCGACACATTGTCAAATTCCCGCTCCCACACAGCGAGTATATCCCCACCAATAACCCTTTAGATCAGGGAGGACGTTTCACGACACCCACGCCACGCCACTACTACTACTACTCACTACTACTACTACTACTACTACTTTTTTTTATCGTGGCCTCCAGCCTCCCCCAATAGCCACACCTTCGCCACCATTTAATTACCTTAATATTAAATATCCTAATACATAAGTAGCTACCTAGCTGTGTTGAGTTAGTTGAGCCGCAGATCTATGCGGCATTCAGTGACAGTAGCCTCATAGTCAGTATCTGCGGCAGTTGTCGGAGTTGGGGCAGAAGCTCTCGTTCCCCTGAGGCAGAGCAAAGCCGACCGAAGGAGAGAGAAGGACAGTCGACATCTCATCCAGGCTGTAACACAACCTATGGGCTGCTGCTTCTGTTCGGAGATCACCTCCGCCAGTCTGGCGTAGAAACATCTTGCACTTGGTCCCATCCCACCAGAGGTTGTGAACACTAGAGGGGTGAAGCTGCCTTGATCAACGTTTTGGATTCTCTCTCCATATGCCCTTATCTTGTCGTTCTCGTTCCTCCTATGTGCAGCATCAAGAGCTAGGTTACGGTGACATGCGGCCATGGGATCAAAAATCCTGATGTCGAAGAAAGCTCGCTGTACCCTCGTCCAGAATCTTCGAGCACTGACGTCAACACGGGCTTCGTTAGATGTGTTTGAAGTCCTATGTTGGAAGATCTCGCCATCCAATGGAAGGAGGGTCGGTTCTACCATGACATCCCGGCAGATTTCCTTCAGCATATTTGCTATAAGGTCCCTTACTTCGTCATGCCTCATGCATATGAAGCCCCCTTTCTTGCACACCATGGCGTGGTCGCCGTCATAGGAAGAGCCACACACCCATTGGGAGGGTAAACCTTCTACTGGCCGACCGTACCTTAGAGCAATGGCATCTGTAAATTCTTGTTTGTTAAGACCGAAACCATTTGCCCTTATCGGTAACGTAGTTAACCAGTTCGAGGCGCCCACCTCCTGCGCTATAGCTACTTTTTTTTTAAATTTTCTGGAACCTGCAGCAACAGTTGCTGCAACTTATCATTTTGGCAGTGCTGTCGATCTGTCGTAATGGACCTACGAATCTCGCTTACTTCACTGGTCTCGACCTCCCCTGTTGCTTTCTGGGCTATTATGTGGTCCGTGAGGGCTGCCGTGAGCTTAAGTGAATTTTGATGTTCGGTGGCAGCAATCTCCTCTGGATTGGTTAGTCCCATCCCTCCCAGTCTTGGTGGAAGTACAAGAAGTGCTCTTTCTGCTGGGGTTAAGTGAGTGTGTTTCACTAATTTGGGAATGAAATTGACGCTGATAGCTTCTTCCAGAGGGTGGAGGAGGGGTACGATATCAGGGATAGTACGCATCAGGTAGTTCCAACGATGCTTGACTCCATGGGTGAATGCAGCAAAAGCCACATGTGGCTCTGTGTTAGCAATCTCAGACAGGGCTTGGATTTCACTAACCCACTCATTCACCTTTCCCGCTACGTACTCGGTCTTGAAGTCAGTAGTGCCAATTACTGCGCCTAGATGTCTTTGGCCGTCCTTAGTTATTTTGACCTCACTTCTGCCAAAAACCTACTACTACTACTTTTTTTTTTTTTTTAATATACGTGGGCCTCTAGCCTCCCCCAATAGCCACACCTTCGCCACCATTTAATTACCTTAATATTAAATATCCTAATACATAAGAAGCTATCCTATCTGTGTTGAATTAGTTGAGCCGCAGATTTATGCGGCATTCAGTGACTGTAGCCTCATAGTCGATATCTGCAGCAGTTGTCGGAGTAGGGGCAGAAGCTCTCGTTCCCCTGAGGCAGAGCAAAGCCGAACGAAGGAGAGAGAAAGACAGTCGACATCTCATCCAGGCTGTAACGAAACTTCTGGGCTGCTGCTTCTGTTCGGAGATCACCTCCGCCAGTCTGGCGTAGAAACATCTTGCACTTGGTCCCATCCCACCAGAGGTTGTGAACACTAGGGGAGTGAAGCTGCCTTGATCAACATTTTGAATTCTCTCCCCATTTGCCCTTATCTTGTCGTTCTCGTTCCTCCTATGTGCAGCATCGAGAGCTAGGTTACGGTGACATGCGGCCATGGGATAAAAAATCCTGATGTCGAAGAGTGCTCGCTGTCCTCGCGTCCAGAATCCTCGAGCACTGACGTCAACACGGGCTTCGTTAGATGTGTTAGAAGTCCTATGTTGGAGGATCTCACCATCCAATGGAAGGAGGGTCGGTTCTACCATGACATCCCGGCAGATTTCCTTCAACATATTTGCTGTAAGGTCCCTTACTTCGTCATGCCTCATGCATATGAAGCCCCCTTTCTTGCACACCATGGCGTGATCGCCGTCATAGGAAGAGCCACACACGCATTGGGAGGGCAAACCTTCTACTGGCCGACCGTACCTTAGAGCAATGGCATCTACTACTACTACTACTAATACTACTACTAGTACTACTACTACTACTTTACTGTCACTTGGGATCGAGTATGACGATCATCCAGGGATGATACAATGATATGAGTTATTAAGGATGTCACCTAGGTTGGTGAGTTCTGAGGTGACTAAAGAGGCCGATAAGGGACCGGCAGGGTCGTCTACAGGTGTTGCACGTGTGGAGGGCTACATCTAGTGGAGGGTGGGCAGCGGCAGTGTCTGCCTCATTATGCAGTCGGGCTAACTCGAAAGTATTGACACCTTCTCGTGTGGTGCTCCTCCAAGCGTTACGGTGTGGAGTAATCGTCTCCCAGGTGAGGGGGTCGATTTGGCACTTTTTCAGGTTTGTCTTAAGACTATACTTATACCTTTTCAGTTGTCCGCCAGCGTTACGTTTACTATTCGTTAGGTGACTGTAAAGTAGCTGCTTTGGCAGTCTACTGTTGTCCATGCGGGTAACATGGCCAGTCCAGTGTAGTTGTTCATGGATAATGGTAGCCTCGATGTTCCTAATGTTGGTGTCAGATGTGTATGTTGGTGGAAACTGTTGGTGTCAGATGTGTATGTTGGTGGAAACTGTTGGTGTCAGGTGTGTATGTTGGTGGAAGCTGTTGGTGTCAGATGTGTATGTTGGTGGAAACTGTTGGTGTCAGATGTGTATGTTGGTGGAAGCTGTTGGTGTCAGATGTGTATGTTGGTGGAAACTGTTGGTGTCAGGTGTGTATGTTGGTGGAAGCTGTTGGTGTCAGGTGTGTATGTTGGTGGAAGCTCAAGCCAATGTATATTACGACGCCTCAACAAACACCACAACACAACACACTCTACCGGTAGCAACGTGTACTACAGTGAGTGACGTTATTATTATTATTATTATTATTATTATTATTATTATTATTATTATTATTATTATTATTATTATTATTATTATTATTATTATTATTATTATTATTATTATTATTATTATTATTATTATTATTATTATTATTATTATTATTATACTGATGACGATGCACACACACACTCTGCCATAATCACTTGTATTATATATATGATTCTCGTACCAAAATGATCATGTTCAACGAATACAATATACTGAATATATCTCTCTCCTTCTCCTTCTCTCTCTCTCTCTCCCCCTGTCCTTCTCTCTCTATCTCTCTTTAAATATATCTCCACCTTTCTGTCTGTATGTATGTATGTACAGTATTTTATGTATGTATGAAAATTCGCCTCAGTTTTCAGTCACTCCTAAAATACACCCGTTTTCTATGACACCTCCAGCATATAACCTTCCGTACTTCGACCGTACAGAGTAGTGTGGCGTGGACAACGTCAAGGGTGGGAGTGAGGGTGTGTCGCTCCCGAGAGTTCAGTATCGTGTTTGGGTTCAGTGGGCGTTCGGTGACCCTTGGTAATAGCGGTGGTCAAGTTGTGTGTGATGGAATCGTTGAGTCTGGTGCTCGTACGGTATCGTGTTGGGGTGACTTAACCTAACCTAACCCTTGTCTTCTCTAGCTCCTACCTAGCCTAGTTCATCCTAGCATTACTTTTACCTTAGCCTAGCCTGACCTATCCTAACCAAACCAACCCAAACCTAACCTAACCAGACCAATCTAACCTGACCTGATGTACTCTATCCTAACCTAATCTTGGACCAACCTAACCTAACCTAATCTTGGACCAACCTAACCTAACCTAATCTTGGACCATCCTAACCTAACCTAACCTAACCTAACCTAACCTAACCTAACCTAACCTAATCTAATGAAAAAGAACGACACCGTGAGAATCTAATCTGTTTGCTGGCAGACCAAGTAAGTCAATTTTATTATGTACGTAGTTTGTGTTTTGTGTACGTGTGTTGTGTGTAGTGTGTTGTGTGTACGTGTGTTGTGTGTACATGTGTTGTGTATACATGGTTTGTGTTGTGTGTACATGTGTTGTGTGTACATGTATTGTGTGTACATGTATTGTGTGTACATGTGTTGTGTGTACATGTGTTGTGTGTACATGTATTGTGTGTACATGTGTTGTGTGTGCATGTATTGTGTGTACATGTGTTGTGTGTACATGTGTTGTGTGTACATGTATTGTGTGTACATGTGTTGTGTGTGCATGTATTGTGTGTACATGTGTTGTGTGTACATGTGTTGTGTGTACATGGTGTGTACATGTGTTGTGTGTGCATGTGTGTGTACATATGTTGTGTACATGGTTTGCATGTGTTGTGTGTACATGTGTTGTGTGTACATGTGTTGTGTGTGTACATGTGTTGTGTGTACATGTATTGTGTGCACATTGTTTGTGTTATGTACATGTAGTGTGTGTACATGGTTTGTGTTGTGTACATGTGTTGTGTGTACATGTATTGTGTGTACATGTATTGTGTGTACACGGTTTGTGTTGTGTGTACATGTGTGTGTGTACATGTGTTGTGTACGTGTATTGTGTGTGCATGGTTTGTGTTGTGTGTACATGGTTTGTGTTGTGTGTACATGTGTTGTGTGTACATGTATTGTGTGTACATTGTTTGTGTTGTGTGTACATGTGTGTGTACATGTGTTGTGTGTACATGGTTTTGTGTTGTGTGTACATGGTTTGTGTTGTGTGTATGTATTGTGTGTACATGTGTTGTGTGTACATGTGTTGTGTGTACATGGTTTGTGTTGTGTTTACATGGTTTGTGTTGTGTGTACATGTATTGTGTGTACATGTGTTGTGTGGTTTGTTTTATTATTACATGTTTGTGTTGTGTACATGGTTTGTGTTGTGTGTACATGTGTTGTGTGTACATGTTTTGTGTGTGTACATGGTTTGTGTTGTGTGTACATGTATTGTGTGTACATGTGTTGTGTGTACATGTATTGTGTGTACATGTATTGTGTACATGGTTTGTGTTGTGTGTGCATGTGTTGTGTGTACATGTATTGTGTGTACAAGTATTGTGTGTACATGTATTGTGTGTACATGTGTTGTGTGTACATGTATTGTGTGTACGTGGTTTGTGTTGTGTGTACGTGGTTTGTATAGTGTGTATGTGGTTTGTGTTGTGTGTACGTGGTTTGTGTTGTGTGTACGTGGTTTGTGTTGTGTGTACATGGTTTGTGTTGTGTGTATGTGTGTGTGTGTGTGTGTGTTTATCTTGCATTTTTATACACATGTGAGTGCATGTATGTGTGTGTGTGTGTGCATGTGTGTGTGTGTGTGTGTAATGATAATAATAATAATAATAATTAACGGTTTATTGAAAAAGTTCTGCAGCCCGAAGGCTGAAAATATACATTGGACATAAATGACTTATTACATACATTGGTGGTTTAACAAAAGCCTTCATTAGAGAAAGGTGAAGGAACATACAGTGAACATACAGATTAATGTAGGTGTTGAACAGCAAACTCGTAGTGTAGTAACTCCCTCCCAGATGGTGTTAGGAGGGACCTCACGTGGTGTAGTAGTTCCCTCACAGATGGTGTCACGTAGTAATTCCTCACAGATGGTGTTATGAGGGCCTCACGTGGTGTAGTAATTCCCTCACAGATGGTGTTATGAGGGGCCTCACGTGGTCTAGTAATTCCCTCACAGATGGTGTTATGCGGGGCCTCACGTGGTGTAGTAATTCCCTCACAGATGGTGTTATGCGGGGCCTCACGTGGTGTAGTAACTCCTTCACATATGGTGTTATGAGGGGCCTCACATGGTGTAGTAATTCCCTCACAGATGGTGTTATATGAGTGAGGTGTGGTCCCAGGCCTTCCTATCGTAGACGGATTAACACATCACTGGTTGTTGGGTCTCACGGGCCGCTATCACTGGGTACCTGGGACCTCACTGTGTGAAGGTCAACCCCGGTACGACTGTTACTGTTGAGTTGTTCTCACTGACTTAAGCACCGTTCACCACTGTTCACCTCTGTTTAACACTGGTTCTATTCCTTTCCTAAATGAAATAGTAACTTCCGGCGAGAACTTGTTGATAATCCGGTGGGGAGGAGGGTTCAGGGGAGGGAGTTGGTATGGGCCAACTTAACAGTTGACCTGGCTGCTCCCAGAGGAGCGCCAGGTACATCTTGACCCTTCGGTGGTCAAGGATGTAGTGTGTACGAGGTTTGTGTTGTGTGTATGTGGTTTGTGTTGTGTGTACGTGGTTTGTGTTGTGTGTACGTGGTTTGTGTTGTGTGTGTGTACATATACATATGCTTATCAGTGATGTACAGTGTTTAAGCCAGTGAATTCAGCACTGGACTGTACCATTGACAGCCGTGACCCACCAGTGAGAAAACCCCCCCTGGGAACCAGCTTCTGACCATGAGGTGCTAATCAGTCCACCATGGGAACAACAGTGGGTCGGCTTTACACCTGACTTTGAGATAACAGAACACCACCAAGCAGAGTGAGGTACTGTGACACCACCTGACACCACCCAGTATCTCCATGACCACGTGAGGTCCTTCATATCAACACCGAGGACGAGTTACTACACCACGTGAACACCACACCATCCGGTGTCCCCATGACCACGTGAGGTGCTTCATATCAACACCCGAGGACGAGTTACTACACCACGTGAACACCACACCACCTGGTGTCTGCATGACCACGTGAGGTCCTTCATATCAACACCCGAGGACGAGTTACTACACCACGTGAACACCACACCACCTGGTGTCTCCATGACCACGTGAGGTCCTTCATATCAACACCCGAGGACGAGTTACTGCACCACGTGAACACCACACCACCTGGTGTCTCCATGACCACGTGAGGTCCTTCATATCAACACCCGAGGACGAGTTACTCCACCACGAGTTCTATGTGACCTCACACAGTAGGGCAAGAGACCAGCCCAGGCCACCAACTGTAAACTTTAATATTTTGTATGTTCAATTCATGTTCCTTCTCCTTTCAGCAATGAAAGCTTTTGTTAAACGACCCAGCCACCCCATGTCTTTGTATGTAATAAGTCATTTTTCTAATGTATACTTTCAGCCTTCGGGCTATATATATATATATATATATATATATATATATATATATATATATATATATATATATATATATATATATATATATATATATATATATATATATATATATAATGAACGACCTCACCAGCCAGGACTCTCGAACCCTCGACCTTATGCTTGTGACCAGGGATTGCTACCACCTTGCCACAAGGACACTAAAAGCAATCCTAGACTTTGTTATATTTCACACAAACCCTGTTCATCGAGCTGATGGCGCCGTGAACCTCCAATTGGGGATTGCCCGTGCCACTACAGGAGAACCCAGGTTCTCAACTGGGTCAGCCATGTTAATATTGTTATTATTATCCACTCTCTATCTGTGCTCTTCTGGCTAAATAAAATGATTCAATTGAATTTAACTTAGTCAAGATGTTTGTGTTTTCCCCTGGTTCTCCTCTTCGTTTTATATATATATATATATATATATATATATATATATATATATATATATATATATATATATATATATATATATATATATATAATATATATATATATATATATATATATATATATATATATATATATATATATATATATATATATATATATATATATATATATATATATTTTTTTTTATACACATACATATACAAATATTTTCGAGTCAGTGGACGACGGGCACAATAATGATGTATATCTCGACTTAAGCAAAGCCTTCGACAGAGTCCCCCACGAAAGACTATTAAGAAAAGTGGAGGATAACGGCATTGGAGCGGATATTCTAAAATGGATTAGTGCGTGGTTACAGGACAGGAAACAGTGAGTGTGCATTAACGGCACTAAATCCGATTGGGGTAAAGTTACTAGTGGAGTTCCCCAAGGCTCAGCACTTGGACCATTTCTATTTATTATATACATAAATGATATAGATATAGGCGTAGACAGCAACATAAGTAAATTTGCTGATGACACTAAAATAGGGCGTGTACAGTAATTAAATCTGACGAGGACTCCGCAAAACTACAGGAAGATCTAAAAAAATTTTTCAAATGGTCTCAAAAATGGTAGAAGAAATTCTATGTGGACAAATGTAAAGTTCTTAGTCTAGGAGATGTAAACAGAGAAACCAGATATCAGAAGAACAACGATGTTATTGAGAAATCCGACTGTGAGAAAGATTTAGGAGTAATGATAAGTAGGAATCTTAAACCAAGTCAACAATGTGTATTTGCTCGAAACAAGGCTAATAAAGTACTTGGGTTCATACAAAGGCGTTTTAGTTACAAGACTAGCGAGGTCAGCCCAAAACTACATCTTGCGCTTGTTAGACCTCACTTGGATTGCGCAGTTCAATTCTGGTCACCGTATTACAGAATGGATATAGAATTCCTAGAAAGAATTCAGAGGAGGATGACAAGACTAATCACTGGCATTAGGAACCTTGAGTACAGAGACAGGTTAAAGCATCTTAATTTGCACTCCCTCGAGAGACGTAGAGTGAGGAGCGATATGATAGAGGTGTATAAATGGAAACCAGGGCTAAAGAAAAGGGACATTACAAAGGTACTCAAACTATCCAACCAGGAGCGAACACGTAACAATGGTTTTAAATTAGACAAATTTAGATTTAGACGCGAGATAGGTAAACATTGGGTAGTGGATGAGTGGAACAAGTTACCAAACATCATCATTAACTCGGCTACACTCGTTAGCTTCTAACACAGGCTGGATGGATATATGAGTGATAGGGGTTGGGTGTAGATGGGGCCCCCTGCCTAGTATGGACCATAGGGGTTGGGTGTAGATGGGACCCCCTGCCTAGTATGGACCATAGGGGTTGGGTGTAGCTGGGGCCCCCTGCCTAGTATGGACCATAGGAGTTGTGTGTAGATGGGGCCCCCTGCCTAGTATGGACCATAGGGGTTGGGTGTAGATGGGACCCCCTGCCTAGTATGGACCATAGGGGTTGGGTGTAGCTGGGGCCCCCTGCCTAGTATGGACCATAGGAGTTGTGTGTAGATGGGGCCCCCTGCCTAGTATGGACCATAGGGGTTGGGTGTAGATGGGGCCTCCTGCCTAGTATGGACCATAGGAGTTGGGTGTAGATGGGGCCTCTGCCTCGTATGGACCATAGGGGTTGGGTGTAGATGGGGCCCCTTGCCTAGTATGGACCATAGGAGTTGGGTGTAGATGGGGCCCTGCCTAGTATCGACCATAGGGGTTGGGTGTAGATGGGGCCCCTGCCTAGTATGGACCATAGGAGTTGGGTAGATGGGGCCTCCTGCCTAGTATGGACCATAGGGGTTGGGTGTAGATGGGGCCTTCTGCCTAGTATGGACCATAGGGAGTTGGGTGTAGCTGGGGCCCCGCTCAGTATGACCATAGGAGTTGTGTGTAGATGGGGCCCCTGCCTAGTATGGACCATAGGGGTTGGGTGTAGATGGGGCCCCTGCCTAGTATGGACCATAGGGTTGGGTGTAGATGGGGCCTCCTGCCTAGTATAGACCATAGGGTTGGGTGTAGATGGGGCCTCTGCCCCGTATGGACCATAGGTTGGGTGTAGATGGGCCTCCTGCCTAGTATGGACCATAGGGGTTGGGTGTAGATGGGGCCCCTGCCTAGTATGGACCATAGGGTTGGGTGTAGATGGGGCCCCTGCCCAGTATGGACCATAGGGGTTGGGTGTAGATGGGGCCTCCTGCCTAGTATCAGACCATAGGGTTGGGTGTAGATGGGGTCTCCTGCCTAGTATAGACCATATAGGAGTTGGGTGTATGGGGCCTCCTGCCTAGTATAGACCATAGGAGTTGGGTGTAGATGGGGCCTTCTGCCTAGTATAAGACCATAGGAGTTGGGTGTAGATGGGGCCTCCTGCCTAGTATAGACCATAGAGTTGGGTGTAGATGGGCCTCTGCCTAGTATGGATCATAGAGTTGGGTGTAGATGGGGCCTCCTGCCCAGTATGGACCATAGGAGTTGGGTGTAGATGGGGCCTTCTGCCTAGCATATAGACCATAGAGTTGGGTAGATGGGGCCTGCCTGCCGTATGGACCATAGGAGTTGGTGTAGATGGGGCCTCTGCCTAGTATAGACCATAGGAGTTGGGTGTAGATGGGGCCTGCCCAGTATAGGACCATAGGAGTTGGGTGTAGATGGGGCCTCTGCCTAGTATAGACCATAGGAGTTGGGTGTAGATGGGGCCTTCTGCCTAGTATGGACCATAGAAGTTGGTAGATGGGGCCTTCTGCCCAGTATGGACCATAGGAGTTGGGTGTAGATGGGGCCTTCTGCCTAGTATAGACCCATGAGTTGGGTGTAGATGGGGCCTCCTGCCTAGTATAGACCATAGAGTTGGGTGTAGATGGGGCCTCCTGCCCAGTATAGACCATAGGAGTTGGGTGTAGATGGGGCCTCCTGCCCAGTACAGACCATAGAGTTGGGTGTAGATGGGGCCTTCTGCCTAGTATGGACCATAGGAGCTGGGTGTGATGGGGCCTCTGCCTAGTATGGACCATAGAGTTGGGTGTAGATGGGGCCTTCTGCCTAGTATAGACCATAGGAGTTGGGTGTAGATGGGGCCTTCTGCCTAGTATGGACCATAGGAGTTGGGTGTAGATGGGGCCTCCTGCCCAGTATGGACCATAGGGTGGGTGTAGATGGGGCCTCCTGCCCAGTATGGACCATAGAGTTGGGTGTAGATGGGGCCTCCTGCCTAGTATGGACCATAGGAGTTGGGTGTAGATGGGGCCTCCTGCCTAGTATGGACCATAGAGTTGGGTGTAGATGGGGCCTCCTGCCTAGTATGGACCATAGGGGTTGGGTAGATGGGGCCCCTGCCTAGTATGGACCATAGGGTTGGTTGATAGATGCCTGCCTAGTATGGACCATAGGGGTTGTAGATGGGGCCTCCTGCCTAGTATGGACCAATAGTTACTGTTTCATCCATTCTTACGTTCTTATGTTTACTGATATTTCATGAATCAGTCTTTACCTCTCACACACACGAGAAATTATATATATGGTTTATGTGTTATTAAATTTTGTTCTTGCTGTATTTAGTAACACAACTCCTGAGGTACGTAAATATATTATTAGATATACACTATACAAACTTCAATGGTGAGGGTGGTGGTGGTGAGGGTGGTGGTCATGGTGGTGGTGGTGAGGGTGAGGGTGTGGTGGTCATGGTGGTGGTGGTGGAGGGTGAGGGTGGTGGTCATGGTGGTGGTCATGGTGGTGGTGGTGAGGTGGTGGTGGTGAGGGTGGTGGTGGTGAGGGTGGGTGGTCGGTGAGGGTGGTGGTCATGGTGGTGGTGGTAGTGGTGGTGGTTGTGGTGAGGTGGTGGTGGTGAGGGTGGTGGTCATGGTGGTGGGTGGTGAGGGTGGTGGTCATGGTGAGGGTGGTGGTCGGTGAGTGGGTGGTGGCATGGGTGGTGGTGGTAGTGGTGGTGGCCGGTGGTGGTCGTGGTGAGGGTGGTGGTCGTGGTGGTGGTCGTGGTGAGGGTGAGGGTGGTGGTGGTGAGGGTGAGGGTGGTGGTGGTGAGGGGTGGAGGGGAGGGTGGTGAGGGTGAGGGTGGTGGTGGTGAGGGGGTGGTGAGGGTGAGGGTGGTGGTCATGGTGGTGGAGGTGGAGGTGGTGGTCATGGTGAGGGTGGTGGTGGTGGTGGTGGTAGTGGTGGGGAGGGTGGTGGTGGGTGGTGAGGGTGGTGGTGAGGTGGTGGTCGTGGTGAGGGTGGTGGTGAGGGTGGTGGTCGGTGAGGGTGGTGGTGGGAGGGTGGTGGTCATGGTGGTGGTCGTGGTGGAGGGTGGTGGTGGGTCGGTGGTGTGGTTGGGTGGTGGAGTGGTGGTGAGGGTGGTGGTCGTGGTGGGAGGGTGGTGGTGAGGGTGGTGGTCGTGGTGGGGAGGGTGGTGGTGAGGGTGGTGGTGAGGGTGGTGGTCGTGGTGGGGAGGGTGGTGGTGGTGAGGGTGATGGTCGGTGGTGGTTGTGGTGGGAGGGTGGTGGTGAGGGTGGTGAGAGTGGGGTGGTGGTCGAGGTAGGTGGTGGTGAGGGTGGTGGTGGAGTGGGTGGTGTTCGTGGTGAGGGTGGTGGGGGAGGGTGGTGGTTGTGTGGGAGGGTGGTGGTGGTAGTGGTGGTGGTCATGGTGGTGGTGTGTGGTGAGGGTGGTGCCGTGGTGAGGTGGTGGTTGTGGTGAGGGTGGTGGTTGTGTGGTGAGGGTGGTGGTTGTGGTGAGGGTGGTGGTGAGGGTGGTGGTTGTGGTGGGAGGGTGGTGGTTGTGTTGGAGGGTGGTGGTTGTGGTGGAGGGTGGTGGTGAGGGTGGTGGTGAGGGTGGTGGTGAGGGTGGTGTGGTGAGGGTGGTGGTGAGGGTGGTGGTCGTGGTGAGGGTGGTGGTCGTGGTGAGGGTGGGTGGTGGAGGTGGTGGTCGGTGAGGGTGGTGGTGGGAGGGTGGTGGTGAGGGTGGTGTTCGTGGTAGGGTGGTGGTGTGGGAGTGGTGGTGTTCGTGGTGAGGGTGGTGGTGAGGGTGGTGGTTGTGGTGAGGGTGGTGGTGGTAGTGGTGGTGGTGATGGTGGTGGTCATGGTGGTGGTCGTGGTGAGGGTGGTGGTGGTGGTGGTGGTTGTGGTGAGGGTGGTGGTGAGGGTGGTGGTTGTGGTGAGGGTGGTGGTGGTGAGTGGTGGTGGTCATGGTGGTGGTCGTGGTGGTGATTGTGGTGAGGGTGGTGGGTGAGGATGGTGGTGAGGGTGGTGTCCGTGGTGAGGGTGGTGGTGAGGGTGGTGGTTGTGGTGAGGGTGGTGGTGGTGGTAGTGGTGGTGGTCATGGTGGTGGGTCATGGTGGTGGTCATGGTGAGGGTGGTGGTCGGTGGTGATTGTGGTGGAGGGTGGTGGTGAGGATGGTGGGGAGGGTTGTGTCTGTGGTGAGTGGTGGTCGGGTGGTGATTGTGGTGGAGGGTGGTGGTGAGGATGGTGGTGAGGGTTGTGTTCGTGGTGAGGGTGGTGGTGAGGGTGGTGGTTGTGGTGAGGGTGGTGGTGGTAGTGGTGGTGGTCATGGTGGTGGTCGGTGGTGGTTGTGGTGAGGGTGGTGGTGAGGGTGGTGGTGAGGGTTGTGTTCGTGGTGAGGGTGGTGGTTGTGGTGAGGGTGGTGGTCGTGGTGGTGGTTGTGGTGGAGGGTGGTGGTGAGGGTGGTGGTTGTGGGTGAGGGTGGGTGGTGAGGTGGTGGTCGGTGGTGGTGAGGGTGGTGGTGAGGGTGGTGAGGGTGGTGGTGGAGGGTGGTGGTTGTGGTGAGGGTGGTGGTCGTGGTGGTGGTTGTGTTGAGGGTGGTGGTTGTGTTGGGGGTGGTGGTTGTGTTGGAGGGTGGTGGTTGTGGTGAGGGTGGTGGTGAGGGTGGTGGTCGTGGTGGTGGTTGTGGGTGAGGGTGGTGGTGAGGGTGTGGTGGTCGGTAGCCTGCAGTTATGCTTTGGGGGGCGATAGGACAAAATGTCAAAAGCAGCCGGTCGTCATTCTGAGTTAATTATTGAATGTATCGATAGGTCAAATTGGTGCATACCTGATCTAGTGAGCCTGTTGGTGTGGGGACTACTACTATTGCTACTACTACTGATACTATTACAACTACTGCTACAACTACAACTACTGCTACTACTACTACAACAACAACTACTACTACTACTACTTTTTTTTAAATGGCCTCCAGCCTCCCCCAATAGCCACACCTTCGCCACACTTTTATTACCTTAATATTAAATATCCTAATACATAAGTAGCTACCCTAGCTGTGTTGAGTTAGTTGAGCCGCAGATCTATGCGGCATTCAGTGACTGTAGCTCATAGTCAATATTTGCAACTGTTGTCGGCTTTGAGAAGCTCTCGTTCCCGGAGGCAGAAAGCCGACCGAAGGAGAGAGAAGGACAGTCGACATCTCATCCAGGCTGTAACATAACTTATGGGCTGCTGCTTCTGTTCGGATATCACCTCCGCGAGTCTGGCGTAGAAACATCTTGCACTTGGTCCCATCCCATCTGATGTTGTGAACACTAGAGGAGTGAAGCTGCCTTGATCAACGTTCTGAATTCTCTCCCCGTATGCCCTTATCTTGTTCTCGTTTCTCCTGTGTGCAGCATCGAGAGCTAAGTTACTGTGACATGCGGCCATGGGATCAAAAATCCTGATGTCGAAGAAGGCTCGTTGTCCCCGCGTCCAGAATCCTCGAGCACACAACACGGGCTTCGTTGGATGTGTTTGAAGTCCTATGTTGGAAATTCTCACTGTCCAGTGGAAGGAGGGTCGGTTCTACCCTGACATTACGGCAGATTTCACCATATTTGCTGAGAGATCCCTTACTTCGTCATGCCTCATGCATATGAAGCCCCCTTTCTTGCACACCATGCCGTGATCGACGTCATAGGAAGAACCACACATGCATTGGGAGGGCAAACCTTCTACTGGCCTACCGTACCTTAGAGCATTGGCATCTGTAAATTCTTGTTTATTGAGACTTAAACCATTTGCCCTTATCGGTAACGTAGTTAACCAGTTCGAGGCGCCCACCTCCTGCGCTATAGCTACTTTTTTTTCAAATTCTCTGGTACTTGCAGCAAAGCAACAGTTGCTGCAACTTATCACTTTGGCTGTGCTGTCGTTCTGTCGTAATGGACCTTCGAATCTTGATTACTTCACTGGTATCCACCTCCCTTGTCGCGTTCTGTGCTATTATGTGGTCCGTGAGGGCTGCCGTGAGCGTAACTGAGTTTTGATGTTCGGTGGCAGCAATCTACTCTGGATTGGTCAATTCCATTCCTCCCAGTCTAGGTGGTATTGCAAGGAGTGCTCTTTCTGCTGGGGTTAAGTCAGGGTGTTTCACTAATTTGGGAATGAAATTGACACTGATAACTTCTTCCAGAGGGTGGAGGAGGGGTCCGATATGAGGGATAGTGAGCATCAGGTAGTTCCAGCGATGCTTGACTCCATGGGTGAATGCCGCAAAAGCCGCATGTGTCTGTGTTAGCAATCTGAGACAGAGCTTGGATTTCCCTAGCCCACTCATTCACCTTTCCCGTTATGTACTCGGTCTTGAAGTCCGTCGTGCCGATAACTATGCCTAGGTGTCTTTGGCCATCCTTTGTTATTTTGACCTCACTTCCACCGAACACCTCCATTGCCCGTTCATAATGTTCTGGCTTCACAATGAGGAAGGACTTGCTGGCGTTTGGGTGGTACCCTATTTGTGGACCTCGTGATGTTACCAGGTCCCACCACTTTTTGATGTCCTCCACTTTTCCTGCTCCTGTTAGGTCATCAGCATACGCCACTTGCTTGACCTCAGTTGTTTCATATTTCATTGTATGTTGGAGCACTGATAGGCCTAGTGCGTACATTGCCATGGCGACAGTGTCCCCCTGCGTTGTTCCCTTAGTTGACTGTATGGTGGAATCTCTTCTTAGAGCCTTGAAGCTTTTTATAAAGAGGTCTGATGGGTTCCTATAGGTGTTTTCAACATACATTGTAAAGTTTGGACACTTGATATTGATGTTGTGCAGTGTGGCCTTGCGGTTGATAATGTTGAATGCGTTGGAAGCGTCAACCAGGAGTACGGCCTCACAATCACGATGCTCAAATGTCTCTCATGGCGTGAATGGCAGCTTCACCTCCAACACTTCCCTGCCCCAATAAGACTACATCCTGGATTTTTGTCCAAGGGGATGAGGCGGCTGGTGGTTAGATCTTGTAGGTGTTGGCACCAGGAGGTTGTCTGCTTTCTTGCGAGGGTGGCATTGGTGGTCACTTGCTGCGTCACCAAATAAGTTACTGTTGAGGATGACTCTCCACACTGTCGGCATCCTGGCCTGAGGGTCCTGTTTCTCCCTGTCTTCATTTATTTCTCGAACCTAACGGCGTTTGGCGGTAAAAATACCTCGCTGGAATTTGACGTTACCACCACCACTACAAAAGTATATATGTAAGTTGAAGTAATGAGGTTTTTTTGTATATTTGAATTGGTATTGAAAAAAGTTTTGATTTGTAAAATATTCCTTCGTTTTTATTTGACATTTTAAAATAAATCTTTAAAGAGTTTGTCATTGATTTTTTCTGGTCGTGATGTACAGTATATTGATTCTGGTGAACTTTGAGAAACTGACCTTTATTTACCTTAGGCTCCGGTGCTGCTGCTTTTTTAAACGTGGCCTCCAGCCTCCCCCAATAGCCACACCTTCACCACCATTTTATTACCTTAATATTAAATATCCTAATACATAAGTAGCTACCCTAGCTGTGTTGAGTTAGTTGAGCCGCAGATTAATGCGGCATTCAGTGACTGTAGCCTCATAGTCAATATCTGCAACTGTTGTCGGCTTTGGGGCCGATGCCCTCGTTCCCCTGAGGCAGAGCAAAACCGAGCTAAGAGAGAGAAGGGAGTCATCCAGGCTGTAACATAACTTCTGGGCTGCTGCTTCTGTTCGGGCATCACCTCAGCGAGTCTGTCGTAGATGCATCTTGCACTTGGTCCCATCCCACCAGAGGTTGTGGAACCAGAGGAGTGAAGTTGCTTTGATCAACGTTCTGAATGACCTGAAGACCTGACATAGTGGTTGATGACCTGAAGACCTGATAGTGGAAGATGACCTGATGACTTGAAGACGTGGCACAGATGTCAGCACCACTATAAACCAACTTATTGTGCCATTATAAAGAATTAGCTGATCAGGTTTTTGTCACAGGTGTGTTCTGGCGTTTACAACCTGCCTGTCATGTAATCTCTCTCTCTCTCTCTCTCTCACCTAACCTAACCGAAGAGACGCAAAACAGAGTCAGTAATCGGCCTGTAGGTCTTGTTGTAAGGTCTCTGTACTTGGCTGGTAGTGCTACACCCGATAGGACACATTGGTTGAGGTGGTTGGTACTGGGGCCTCTTAAGCTACGGTCAACACTAGAGTTATCCACAGGCAATAAATCCTTGATAGCATTAAATCGACAGGCAATAAATCAACGGTACGATCGTGTTGACCGTAGCTTAAGAGGACCAGTACCAACCACACTGGCCAAAGGAACCATCGGCCAGGCGCCCAGTTCGTGCGGCTAGTTTGAGCTCAGTTGGGGAAGGATGACTTCACTGTATGTTTCCCATTAATCGTTTTAGTGATATGTGTCTGGTCCTGTTATTGAAATACACTTTTTATATTTTTTGTACATTTTAATATTAATAAGAAAAAAATAAAACGGTGTATATTTTATTCATACGATAGAGTCTATAGCAGATGTCAACACTTAATACCGTTGATTTTTAGCCGCACTGTATCGTCCCACGTTTAACAACAAATAAGTTATCGCTGTAGAGACAACATTAGGAATTCGTTGAAAAATCATCGCCATGGTAGATTTATTCTGGGTAGAAACTCTAGTGTAACCGCAGTTTAAGGCAGTTAAGATAAGGTCAAGGGTATTTTGACCGTGTGTGGGGAAGTTAATAGCTTGTGATAGTGATAGCTGGTCCTGGATATCAGTGGTGTCAATTTCATTATAATCCCCACATAATACTAACTTGGCACATGGGTACCTAACTCTGAGGTGGTCTGAGGTGATTAATAAGACTGTCTCTGGTGGGTTAGTGAGGCGGATGGTATGCCACACAGTATATGATAGAGGCAGTAATGCGAGGGTGGGACCGTGGCCACAACACCTATCCATAATGCCTCTACATCAGCTAGGACAATAACACCCAGGCGTGAAGATCAACGCCTCTTCCACGCCCATGTGTATAATGGTAATGAAAGAGTTGGCATCATCCCTCAATGTTATGGCAAGTTTCTGATATAGTTGACCACGCCTCTTAAGTAACTGACCTAACTGTGGTGGCCAGCTCATCAAATTTGTTGGTTAGGTTAGGTTAAGTGAGGTTAGGTTAGGTTAGGTTAAGTGAGGTTAGTTTAGGTTAGGTTAAGTGAGGTTAGGTTAGGTTAAGTGAGGTTAGATTAGGTTAGGTTAGGTTAGGTTAGGTGAGGTTAGGTTAGGTTAGGTTAAGTGAGGTTAGATTAGGTTAGGTTAGGTTAGGTTAGGTTAGGTTAAGTGAGGTTGGGTTAGGTTGGGTTAAGTGAGGTTGGATTAGGTTAGGTTGGGTTAGGTTAGGTTGGGTTAGGTTGGGTTGGGTTAGGTTGTAGTGAGGTTGGTTTGGTTGGTTAGTGAGGTTGGGTTAGGTTAGTGAGGTTAGGTTGGTTAGGTTGGTTATCATGGTATACTAACAAGAGTTGAGTGTTTGTACTGGCTTGGCTGCTGAACCGACCATTAAATACAACACATGAAGTTATTTTAGTCATTATTTGTCACGGGGGAGGAGGTACTGTACAGTCTGCTCCTCAACTAATTCAATAGTGACAGAAAAGAACAGTCTGTGTGTCTGTCTGTGTGTGTGTGTGTGTGTGTGTGTGTGTGTGTGTGTGTGTGTGTGTGTGTGTGTGTGTGTGTGAGCTATGGTTACATATGGCTGGGTGTAATAACTAGTTTCGGCTTTGAGTTTCCGGATTCGATTCTCAGTATGTTCAAGTTTAGTAAATGTTGCAGAGAGAGAGGCCATCAGGTGTTATTGCAATATCGACTTAACAATCACACAACTTACACAAAAATTTATTTTGTACCCAGTATTAATCTATATGGCCTCTCTCTCTCTCTCTCTCTCAAACCATGACACACACACACACACACTGATTCACACTTCAAACGTTCAATTTTATATTTATGGCAGGAAGTAGGTAGTAAGCAGTACCACCTGGGAAGATAATGGTAGCATAATGTGTTGTCTAATGGTGAACCCTGCTGCTATATGTGACCAAGTCCCAGGTTGATGATCTGACTCTCTGCCTCATTTACACACAATTGCAGGTCTCAATTGTTTCTCTGACTATTGACAACACAACATACATACAGTACTGTCGTTCTCACTATTGATTGATTTTTTCATTTTGTATGTATACACACACACACACACAAAAAAAAAAAAAAATTGAAAACACACAATTATTGTATTTTTTATAACACACACACACACAACACACACACACACAACACACACACACACAACACACACAACACAACACGCATACACACAACACACACACATTATTATTGTTTACACACATTATTATTATTATTATTATTATTCACACACACTACCACCACTTCATTATACCACACACACACACATATCACCACCCCACCACCACCATATTACACTATACCACCATCACCACCCCACCACCACCATCACACCACCACATACATCACTACCCACCACATTACACACACACACACACCAACATCACACACCACACACACACACACCACACACACACACACAACACACACTCACACCACACACACACACACCTTATTATATTATGATTATTAGATTATTTATTATTATTATTATTATTATTATTATTATTATTATTATTATTATTATTGTTATTATTGTTATTATTATTATTATTGTTATTATTGTTATATTATTATTATTATTATTATTATTATTATTATTATTATTATTGTTATTATTATTATTATTATTATTGTTATTATTATTATTATTATTATTATTATTATTATTATTATTATTATTATTATTATTATTATTTTTATTATTATTATTTTTGTTATTATTGTTATTATTATTATTATTATTATTATTATATTATTATTATTTTTATTATTATTATTATTATTATTATTATTATTATTTTGTTATTATTATTATTATTATTATTATTATTATTATTATATTATTATTATTATTATTTTGTTATTATTGTTATTATTATTATTATTATTATTATTATTATTATTATTATTATTATTATTATTATTATTATTATTGTTATTATATTATTATTATTATTATTATTATTATTATTATTATTATTATTATTATTATTATTTTGTTAGTATTATTATTATTATTATTATTATTATTATTATTATTATTATTATTATTATTATTATTGATATTGTTATTATTATTGTTATTATTATTATTATTATTATTATTATTATTATTATTTTTGTTGTTATTATTTATTTTTATTATTATTATCATTATTATTATTATTATTATTATTATTATTATTATTATTATTATTATATTTATTATTACCTAAATATATTAAACTGTGTAGCGAGATAAAATAAATATTATTAGGTTAGGTTAGGGTTAAGATGGTCTGGTTGTTAGGTTAGGTTAAGATGGTCTAAGGTTAGTTAGGTTAGGTTAAGATGGTCCAAGGTTAGGTTAGGTTAAGATGGTCTGGTTGTTAGGTTAGGTTAGATGGTCTAAGGTTAGTTTTGAGTTAAGATGGTCTAAGGTTAGGTTAGATTAGAAGATTGTCAAGGTTAGGTTAGGTTAAGATGGTCAAGGTTAGGCTTGGTAAGATTTAGTAGGTTAGATTATTGGGTTGTTTGGTTAGGTTAAGTTGGTTTAAGGTTAGTTAGGTTAGGTTAAGATGATGGTTAGGTTAGGTTAAGATGGTCTTAGGTTAGGTTAGGTTAAGATGGTCTAAGGTTAGGTTAGTTAGGGTTAAGATGGTCTAAGGTTAGGTTAGGTTAGGTTAAATGGTCTAAGGTTAGGTTAGGTTAAGGTGGTCTGGTTGAGGCTAGGTTAAGGTGGTTCAAGGTTAGGCTAGGTTAAGGTGGTCTAAGGTTAGTTAGGTTAAGGTGGTCTAATAGGTTCGGTTAAGGTCAAGGTTAGGTTAGGTTAGGTTAAGGTGGTCTAAGGTTAGGTAAGGTTAGTTAAGATGGTTCAAGGTTAGGTTAGGTTAAGATGGTCTTAGGTTAGGTTAGGTTACGATGCTAAGGTTAGGTTAGGTTAGGGTTTAGATGGTCTCAAGTTAGGCTAGGGTTAGTGGTCTAGTTGTATAGGTTAAGGTGGTCTAAGGTTAGTTAGGGTTAAGGTGGTTCAAGGTTAGGTTAGGTTAGGTTAAGGTGGTCTAAGGTTAGGTTAGGTTAAGTGGTCTAAGGTTAGGGTGGTTAGGTTAAGATGGTCTAAGGTTAGGTTAGGTTAAGGTGGTCTAAGGTTAGGCTAGGTTAAGTGGTCTAAGTTAGGTTAGGTTAAGATGGTCTAAGGTTAGGTTAGGTTAAGATGGTCTAAGGTTAGGTTAGGTTAAGATGGTCTAAGGTTAGGTTAGGTTAGGTAGATGCATAGTTAGTATTACGAAGACTTTTCTAATTATTAAATAAAGTTTCTTTTAAACTGATGGAGCATGGGAGTGAGGTGGACCAATGGAGCATGGAGGTGAGGTGGACCAATGGAGCATGGGGGTGAGGTGGACCAATGGAGCATGGGTGTAAGGTGGACCAATGGACCATGGGGGTGAGGTGGACCAATGGACCATGGGTGAGGTGGACCAATGGACCATGGGAGGAGGGACCATGGGGTGAGGTGGGACCAATGGACCATGGGGGTGAGGTGGACCATGGGAGTGAGGTGGACCAATGACCATGGGTGTGAGGTGGACCATGGGGAGGTGGGATGGCAGACCAGTGGTGTGGAGGTGGACCAATGGACCATGGGGTGAGGGGTGGACCAATGGACCATGGGAGTGAGGTGGACCATGGGAGTGAGGTGGACCAATGGACCATGGGAGGAGGGACCAATGGACCATGGGGTGAGTGGACCAGGGGAGGAGGTGGACCAATGGGACCATGGGGTGAGGTGGACCAATGGACCATGGGGGTGAGGGTGGACCATGGGAGTGAGGACCAATGGACCATGGGTGAGGTGGACCATGGGAGGAGGTGGACCAATGGACCATGGGAGTGAGGTGGACCAATGGACCATGGGTGTGAGGTGGACCAATGGACCATGGGTGAGTTGGGACCAATGGACCATGGGTGAGGGGGACCAATGGACCATGGGGTGAGGTGGACCAATGGACCATGGGGTGAGGTGGACCAATGGACCATGGGTGGGGGACCAATGGACCATGGGGTGTGAGGTGGACCAATGGACCATGGGGGTGAGGTGGACCAATGGACCATGGGGTGTGAGGTGGGACCAATGGACAGGAGCCAGACAGACTATGGGTGGCAGTTGTTATATCCCTTTAGCTACTGGTCTATGGCTCCCTTTGCCTCTGGGAGGAGGAGGAGGAGGAGGAGGAGGAGGAGGAGGAGGAAGACTGGAGGAGGAGGAGGAGGAGGAGGGAAGACTGGAGGAGAGGAGGAGGAGGTGGAGGGAAGACTGGAGGAGAGAGGAGGGAGGAGGAGGTAAGGAAGACTGAGAAGAGGAGAGGAGGGAAGGAAGACTGGAGAAGAGGAGGAGGAGGAGGGAAAAACTGAGAAGAGGAGGAGGAGGAGGGAGGAATACTGGAGAAGAGGAGGAGGAGGAGGGAGGGTAGACTGGAGGAGGAGGGAAGACTGGAGAAGAGGAGAGCAGGAGGAGGAGGAGGAGGAGGAGGAGTTAAGACTGGAGAAGAGGAGGAGGAGGAGGAGGGAAGACTGGAGAAGAGGAGGAGCAGGAGGAGGAGGGAAGACTGGAGAAGAGGAGGAGAGAGGAGGAGGGAAGACTGAGAAGAGGAGGAGGAGGAGGAGGAAGACTGGAGAAGAGGAGGAGGAGGAGGAGGAGTAGACTGGAGAAGAGGAGGAGCAGGAGGGAGGGTAGACTGGAGATGAGGAGGGGAGGAGAGGGAGGGAAGACTGGAGAAGAGGAGGAGGAGGGGAGGGTAGACTGGAGAAGAGGAGGAGGAGGAGGGGAGGGGAAGACTGGAGGAGGAGGGAAGACTGGAGAAGAGGAGAGGAGGAGGAGGAGTAAGACTGGAGAAGAGGAGGAGGAGGAGGAGGAGGTGGGAGGGAGGGAAGACTGGAGAAGAGGAGGAGGGAGGGAGGGAAGGCTGGAGAAGAGAGGAGGAGGAGGAGGAGGTGGGAGGAGGAAGACTGGAGAAGAGGAGGAGGAGGAGGGAGGGGAAGACTGGAGAAGAGGAGGAGGAGGAGGAAGGCTGAGAAGAGGAGGAGGAGGAGGAGGGAGGAAGGCTGGAGAGGAGGAGGAGGAGGAGGAGGGAGGGAAGACTGGAAAGGTGGGGAGAAATTAAGGTACTCATATGCAAGGAAGAAGGAGGAGGAGGAAGGAGAGAGAGAGAGAGAGGGAGAGAGGAGGAGGGGAGAGAGAGAGAGAGAGAGGGAGGGAGTTTTTAACTCACCGAGGCTTATAGTGAGACCAGACTCGTGTGCAGAAATAGCTGACTGAGTCTTCAACCAGCACCACTACCCCCCACTCTCTCTCTCTCTCTCTCTCTTAGTTCAGGTTCTTAGTTCACTACCATCACTTTGTTTTCACTTGGAATCGAGTATGACGATCATCCAGCTATGATACAATGATGTGGGTTATTAAGGATGTCACCTAGGTTGGTGAGCTCTGAGGTGACTAAAGAGCCCGATACGGGACCGGCAGGGTCGTCTACAGGTGTTGCACATGTGGAGGGATACGTCTAGTGCGGGAGGGGCGGTTGCAAATGTTGCACGTGTGGAGGGATACATCTGGTGCAGGAGGGATGGCGGCAGATGTTGCACGTGTGGAGGGCTGCATCTAGTGCGGAAGGGGCGGCGGCAGATGTTGCACGTGTGGAGGGCTGCATCTAGTGAGGGAGGGGCGGCGGCAGATGTTGCACGTGTGGAGGGCTACTTCTAGTGTGGGAGGTGCAGCGGCAGCGTCTTTTCGGCGTTGGAACTTTTCTGCCTCATTATGCAGTCGGGCTAACTCGAAAGTATTGACACCTTCTTGTGTGGTGATCCTCCAAACGTTGCGGTGTGGAGTAATCGTCTCCCAGGTGAGGGGGTCGATTTGGCACTTTTTCAGGTTTGTCTTAAGACTGTCATTATACCTTTTCAGTTGCCCGCCAGCGTTACGTTTACTATTCGTTAGGTGACTGTAAAGTAGCTGCTTTGGCAGTCTACTGTCGTCCATGCGGGTAACATGGCCAGTCCAATATAGTTGTTCATGGATAATGGTAGCCTCGATGCTCCTACAGTTGGTGTCAGCGAGACTACTGGCATTTGTTCTGTTGTCTTCCCAGCGAACTCGGCTATTTTAACTGTACCAATTCTGGTGATTTCTTTCAATCTGAGGGTCCTGTTGTAGGTTTTTGTCATGATAGTGCCGAGAATACCCCATTCGGCACTTTGATTCTGGTTGTTTGTTGTTGGGTTGCTTATGAACATATCGTTGAGCTATTCTACCACTTGTTCCTCCAGACGTTTAGTGTTAAAACCCCTTGTGGGTGATGAGGACATCTCGACGATCTCTTTCTCTGACAATAATGTAGTCAACGAGATGCTAAAAAAAACCTTGAACTTGTCAGCCTGCCACAACAAGGTGTCGGTGATAGTGAGGTTATGTGCAGCACCCTTGCTGAGGAGGAGTAGGCCGTTGGGATTACACTTGCCTAGTCCATTTCTCCCTATGGTTCACTGCCATATGTCAGCATCTCTGCCAACTCTGGTATTGAAGTCGCCAGGGAGCACAACCTTGTCTTCTCTGGGGATAGAGGTTAGCACTCTGTCAAGGTCGGCGTAATAGGCCTCCTTTATGTCATCCTCTGCATCCAGTGTTGGGGCGTATGCACTGTTGAAGAAGGCATGACGTGAGTGATTCAGTGGGACTCGGAGCGTCATGAGGCACTCGCTGATCCCAACAGGCACTTCAGTGAGTCTGTGTAGGATGTGTTGGCGGATGGCAAAGTCAACTCCATAAATGTGGTTTCTCTCCGCAGCAGGCTTACCCTTCCAGAAGGTGTAGCCAGACCCCTGTTCTGTGAGTCGACTCTCGTCTGGGACCTGGGACTCACTGATGGCTGCTATGTCGATGGTATACCTAGCCAGCTCTTTCTCCACAAGGGCAGTTCTTCTTTCAGGACGCTCATTTGTGCCAGTATCCAGAAGGGTCCTGACATTCCATGCAGCGACCATAAGAGGTTGTATAGTTTGTTTTTGTTTGGATCTGTGATTATGATTGTGGTTTCGACGGCATAAGGATGACCTTACTGGGTGCGGTTGACCACTTAGGTGAGCATTTAGGCAGGCTATGTTTAGGGGACCTTTTCTAGCCTCCTCCCCATGTGGGGTGAGTAGAGTGGCTCCTCGTAAGGGCTGCTCAGTCACACAGACAGGACCGGATTTCACTGCTGCCTAGGTCCCAGTGCATAAACGACCATCTTCTCTGTGCCGCCCATGTGTAGAGTCGTGACTAGAGACTCCCGGCAGTCATCTCTGCCTGTCCCCGTCGCCACTCGTCCGTCGCCATAGGACTTTTGTGGGTATAGGGGTTTAGGGGTGATGGCTGCACATGAGTTGATCTATGTGGTGATCAGTAGCCTAGTACCACACATCTTGGCTCTCCCTTTTCCTGATCCAGTGGTGTAGGTAGGCGCGACGACTGGGGAGAGGGAGAGTTGCAATGGACTGCCGATATCCCAGTTTGTTGGGTTTCACCTTAGTAGCCTGTCCATCATGCATTGCCTTCATCCGCCGGTGTAGTCGTTAAGTTGCCACGGTGGTCACCTCTTCCGCCTCTACCGTCATTGAGGTCTTGTTGTAACTGTGTAAACATGTGTTGCTCAGGGTAGTTGACATCTGGGGTGACATGATGTGTTTATCCATTATTTATATCACGGAGGCCAAGTCGATTTTCTGTCTGGGGTTTTTCTTATTGTTTTTTTACTGAGCGGTGACCATAAGGCACTCACCCACGTACCTACCTGCACTCACCCACGTACCCACCTGCACTCACCCACGTACCCACCTGCACTCACCCACGTACCCACCTGCACTCACCCACATGCCCACCTGCACTCACCCATACCCACCTGCACTCACCATGCCCACCTGCACTCACCCCACGTACCCACCTGCACTCACCCCACGTATGCCACCTGCACTCACCCACATGCCCACCTGCACTCACCCCATGCCCTGCCTCCACCCACATTACCCCTGCACTCACCCACATGCCCTGCTCCACCCACATTACCCCTGCCTCACCCCATGCCCACCTGCACTCACCCACATGCCCTGCACTCACCCACATGCCCTGCACCCCACGTACCCCTGCACTCACCCCACATGCCCCACCTGCACCCACCCACATGCCCTGCACTCACCCACATGCCCACCTCTCACCCCACATGCCCACCTGCTCACCACGTACCCCACACCTGCACACACTCCTTGCCCACATGCCCACCTGCACTCACCCCGTGCCCACCTGCACTCACCCCGTGCCCACCTGCACTCACCCCACCTGCACTCACCCACATGCCCACCTGCACTCCTGCCACATGCCCCACCTGCTCACCACGTGCCCACCTGCACCACCACATGCCCACCTGCACTCACCCACATGCCCACCTGCACTCCACCCACATGCCACCACACCACCCACATGCCCTGCACTCACCCACGTACCCACCTGCACTCACCCACATGCCCACCTGCACTCACCCATGCCACCTGCACTCACCCATGCCCACCCACACCCACCCACGTACCCACACACACACACACACACACACACACACACACACACTGTCTATTTTCTCACTAGTATTGCTTCCGACATACACTGAGTTAGATGGATAAAATTAAGACGTTCCATAAAGATTGAGAATGAGTGTCATACTGATCACTTTTACCTCTCACTCACACTAAGATCACTGTCACTCACACTAAGATCCCTGTCACTCACACTAAGATCACTGTCACTCACACTAAGATCACTGTCACACACTAAGATCACTGTCACTCACACTAAGATCACTGTCGCTCACACTAAGATCACTGTCACTCACACTAAGATCCCTGTCGCTCACACTAAAATCACTGTCACACACTAAGATCCGTGTCACTCACACTAAGATCTCTGTCACTCACACTAAGATCACTGTCACTCACACTAAGATCACTGTCACTCACACTAAGATCACTGTCACTCACACTAAGATCCCTGTCACTCAGACGAACATCCGTGTCACTCACACTAAGATCCCTGTCACTCAGACTAAGATCCCTGTCACTCACACTAAGATCACTGTCACTCACACTAAAATCACTGTCACTCACACTAAGATCCGTGTCACTCACACTAAGATCACTGTCACTGACACTAAGATCCCTGTCACTCAGACTAAGATCCCTGTCACTCACACTAAGATTACTGTCACTCACACTCAGATCCCTGTCACTCACACTAAGATCCCCCTCACTCACACTAAGATCCCTGTCACTCACACTAAGATCCCTGTCACTCACACTAAGATCACTGTCACTCACACTAAGATCCCTGTCACTCACACTAAGATCCCTGTCACTCACACTAAGATCCCTCTCACTCACACTAAGATCCCTCTCACTCACACTAAGATCACTGTCACTCACACTAAGATCCCTCTCACTCACACTAAGATCCGTCACTCACACTAAGATCACTGTCACTCACACTAAGATCACTGTCACTCGGCCATGGTTCCTTCTTGTGTACCGAAGGCTTAGTGTGCTGTGAGGCTCAATATGTCATAGATAATAATTTATTGTACTCTAAACGATGTTGTCATTTACAGTATAATTTGTTTACAGTATAACTTGTTTACAGTATAACTTGTTTACAGTATAACTTGTTTACAGTATAGCTTGTTTACAGTATAACTTGTTTACAGTATAGCTTGTTTACAGTATAACTTGTTTACAGTATAACTTGTTTACAGTATAGCTTGTTTACAGTATAGCTTGTTTACAGTATAGCTTGTTTACAGTATAGCTTGTTTACAGTATAGCTTGTTTACAGTATAGCTTGTTTACAGTATAGCTTGTTTACAGTATAACTTGTTTTCAGTATAGCTTGTTTACAGTATAGCTTGTTTACAGTATAACTTGTTTACAGTATAGCTTGTTTACAGTATAGCTTGTTTACAGTATAGCTTGTTTACAGTATAACTTGTTTACAGTATAACTTGTTTACAGTATAGCTTGTTTACAGTATAGCTTGTTTACAGTATAGCTTGTTTACAGTATAACTTGTTTTCAGTATAGCTTGTTTACAGTATAACTTGTTTACAGTATAGCTTGTTTACAGTATAACTTGTTTACAGTATAGCTTGTTTACAGTATAGCTTGTTTACAGTATAACTTGTTTTCAGTATAGCTTGTTTACAGTATAGCTTGTTTACAGTATAACTTGTTTACAGTATAGCTTGTTTACAGTATAGCTTGTTTACAGTATAACTTGTTTACAGTATAGCTTGTTTACAGTATAGCTTGTTTACAGTATAATTTGTTTACAGTATAGCTTGTTTACAGTATAACTTGTTTACAGTATAGCTTGTTTACAGTATAACTTGTTTACAGTATAATTTGTTTACAGTATAACTTGTTTACAGTATAACTTGTTTACAGTATAGCTTGTTTACAGTATAACTTGTTTACAGTATAATTTGTTTACAGTATAACTTGTTTACAGTATAACTTGTTTACAGTATAACTTGTTTACAGTATAACTTGTTTACAGTATAACTTGTTTACAGTATAGCTTGTTTACAGTATAGCTTGTTTACAGTATAGCTTTTTTACAGTATAACTTGTTTACAGTATAACTTGTTTACAGTATAGCTTGTTTACAGTATAACTTGTTTACAGTATAACTTGTTTACAGTATAACTTGTTTACAGTATAACTTGTTTACAGTATAACTTGTTTACAGTATAACTTGTTTATAGTAGAACTTGTTTACAGTATAGCTTGTTTACAGTATAGCTTGTTTACAGTATAGCTTGTTTACAGTATAGCTTGTTTACAGTATAACTTGTTTACAGTATAACTTGTTTACAGTATAACTTGTTTACAGTATAACTTGCTTACAGTATAGCTTGTTTCTTACAAGTATATAGCTGCATAGTATACAACTTGTTTTCAGTATAACTTGTTTACAGTATAACTTGTTTACAGTATAACTTGTTTACAGTATAACTTGTTTACAGTATAGCTTGTTTACAGTATAACTTGTTTACAGTATAACTTGTTTACAGTATAACTTGTTTACAGTATAACTTGTTTACAGTATAGCTTGTTTACAGTATAGCTTGTTTACAGTATAGCTTGTTTACAGTATAGCTTGTTTACAGTATAACTTGTTTACAGTATAACTTGTTTACAGTATAACTTGTTTACAGTATAACTTGTTTACAGTATAGCTTGTTTACAGTATAGCTTGTTTACAGTATAACTTGTTTTCAGTATAACTTGTTTACAGTATAACTTGTTTACAGTATAACTTGTTTACAGTATAACTTGTTTACAGTATAGCTTGTTTACAGTATAACTTGTTTACAGTATAGCTTGTTTACAGTATAGCTTGTTTACAGTATAATTTGTTTACAGTATAGCTTGTTTACAGTATAACTTGTTTACAGTATAGCTTGTTTACAGTATAACTTGTTTACAGTATAATTTGTTTACAGTATAACTTGTTTACAGTATAACTTGTTTACAGTATAGCTTGTTTACAGTATAACTTGTTTACAGTATAATTTGTTTACAGTATAACTTGTTTACAGTATAACTTGTTTACAGTATAACTTGTTTACAGTATAGCTTGTTTACAGTATAATTTGTTTACAGTATAACTTGTTTACAGTATAGCTTGTTTACAGTATAGCTTGTTTACAGTATAATTTGTTTACAGTATAGCTTGTTTACAGTATAACTTGTTTACAGTATAGCTTGTTTACAGTATAACTTGTTTACAGTATAATTTGTTTACAGTATAGCTTGTTTACAGTATAGCTTGTTTACAGTATAACTTGTTTACAGTATAACTTGTTTACAGTATAACTTGTTTACAGTATAACTTGTTTACAGTATAACTTGTTTACAGTATAGCTTGTTTACAGTATAGCTTGTTTACAGTATAGCTTTTTTACAGTATAACTTGTTTACAGTATAACTTGTTTACAGTATAGCTTGTTTACAGTATAACTTGTTTACAGTATAACTTGTTTACAGTATAACTTGTTTACAGTATAACTTGTTTACAGTATAACTTGTTTACAGTATAACTTGTTTATAGTAGAACTTGTTTACAGTATAGCTTGTTTACAGTATAGCTTGTTTACAGTATAGCTTGTTTACAGTATAGCTTGTTTACAGTATAACTTGTTTACAGTATAACTTGTTTACAGTATAACTTGTTTACAGTATAACTTGTTTACAGTATAGCTTGTTTACAGTATAGCTTGTTTACAGTATAACTTGTTTTCAGTATAACTTGTTTACAGTATAACTTGTTTACAGTATAACTTGTTTACAGTATAACTTGTTTACAGTATAGCTTGTTTACAGTATAACTTGTTTACAGTATAGCTTGTTTACAGTATAGCTTGTTTACAGTATAATTTGTTTACAGTATAGCTTGTTTACAGTATAACTTGTTTACAGTATAGCTTGTTTACAG